>NW_016811116.1:0-1198 GCF_001698545.2 Rhinopithecus bieti
AGAAGCTTTATAGGAAACTACGCTGTGATATGTGTCATAATCTCACCTAGATAAAGCTTTCTATACATTATACAGCTTGGAAACTGTCATAGACGAATCCACGAAGGAACCTTCGGGAGCACATTCAGGACTATGGTGAAAAGGAACTATCTTCAGATAAAAGTGGAAAGAAGCTTTCTGTGAATCTGCTTTTTGCTATGTTTACTCATCTCACATAGATGAAGCTTTCTTTCCATTACACAGCTTGGAAACTCCCTCGTGGATGGATCCGCGAACGGATATTTGGGATCACATTCGGGCCTATGGTGAAATAGGAAATATAGTCAGATAAAAGCTGGAGAGAAGCTTTCTAAGACTGCTTAGGGATGTGCGCATTCCACTCAGGGAGTTGTAACTTTCGTCTTATAACGCACCGTTTGAACACTATTCCTGTAAAAGCCAAAGTGTGATATTCGCACCACATTGAAGACTAGGGCAAAAAGTGAAATTGCGTCCAATTAAAAAGAGAAACAAGCTGTCGAAGAAACTGCTCTCTGACATGTCCATTCTTTCTCAGGGTTAAAGATTACTCTACATTTCCCAGTTTCAAAGTCGGTCTTTGAGGATTCTGCGAAGGGATCGAAGTTGCAACCGAAGGCCTGTGTCGAGCAAGGAAATGTCTTCCATCAAAAATTGGAGAGAAGCTTTCTGTGCAACTATTTTCTGATGTTTTATTTCACTTCACAGATTTAAATCATTCTTTGATTGAGCAGTTTGAAATCACTGTTTCTGTGGAATCCGAGAAAGGACATCTGAAAACGCCCTTTAGAATATCCTGAAAAGAAATAACCTCAGAGAGAAACCAGAAGCAAGCTTTCTGTGAAAGTGCTCTGTGTCACATGAATTTTGCTCCCACAGTTAAGCTTCTCTTTTCATTGAGCAGTATCATAACACTGTTTTTGTTTATTCTGAGAAGGGATATTCAGGAGCACTTTGAGGCTTATGATGAGAAAGGAAGCGTCTTCAGATAGAAACTGGAGAGAAGCTTTCTGAGGAGCTGCTTTGTGACATGTGCATTCCACTTGCAGAAATATACCTTTCTTCTCCTAGAGGATTCCGGAATCCCTTTTGGAGAAAGAGCTACCAAGAGACATTTGGGAGTATATGGTGGGCTATGGTGAAAAAGGAAATATCATCAGACAAAAACTGGAAAGAAGAT
>NW_016811117.1:0-568 GCF_001698545.2 Rhinopithecus bieti
TAACTCAAGATAGATTAAAGACTTAAATATAAGACCTAAAACTATAAAAATCCTAGAGGAAAACTTAGGCAATACCATTCAGGACACAGGCATGGGCAAAGACTTCATGACTAAAACACTGAAAGCAATTACAACAAAAGCCAAATTTGACAAATGGAATCTAATTAAACTAAAGAGCTTCTACACAGCAAAAGAAACTATCAGCAGAGTGAACAGGCAACCTACAGAATGGGAGAGAATTTTTGCAACCTATCCATGTGACAGAGAGCTAATATCCAGAATCTACAAGGAACTTAAACAAATCTACAAGAGAAAAACAACCCCACCAAAAAGTGGGCAAAGGATATGAACGGACACTTTTCAAAAGAAGACCTTTATGTAGCCAACAAACAAAAAAACCACATCATCAATGGTCATTAGAGAAATGCAAATCAAAACCACAATGAGATACCATCTCACACCAGCTAGAATGGTGATCATTAAAAAGTCAGGAAACAACAGATGCGGAGAGGATGTGGAGAAATAGGAATGCATTTACACTGTTGGTGGGAGTGTAAATTAGGTCAAC
>NW_016811118.1:0-5181 GCF_001698545.2 Rhinopithecus bieti
TTGAGCGGCTATGAGCTCCACCCGGTTCGAGCTTTCTAGCAGCTTTGTTTACCTATTTAATCCTCAGCAATGGCGGGCGCCCCTCCCCCAGCCTCGCTGCTGCCTTGCGGTTAGATCACAGACTGCTGTGCTAGCAATGATGGAGACTCCGTGGCCATGGGACCCTCCTGGCCAGGAGTGGGTATAATCTCCTGGTGTGCCCATTTGCTTAAAGGGGTTGGAGTTACCCAATTTTCCAGGTGTTGTGTGTCTCAGTTCCCCTGGCTAGGAAAAGGGATTCCCTTCCCCCTTGTGCTTCCCAGGTGAGGCAATGCCTCGCCCTGATTCAGCTCTCTCTGGTTGGACTGCAGCAGCTGACAAGCAGCAATTGTCCGGCACTCCCTAGTGAGATGACCCCAGTACCTCAGTTGAAAATGCAGAAATCACTGGTCTTCTGTGTCACTCGCACTGGAAGTTGGAGACTGGTGCTGTTCCTATTTGGCCATCTTGCTCCGCCCCCCTACACTGTTGTTTTCATTGAGCAGTTTGCTAACACTGCTTTCTTGGAATCTGCAATGTGATATTTCAGAGTGCATTGAAGCTTTGGGTGACAAAGCAAATATCCTCATGTAAAAACTAGAAAGAAACTTTCTGAGAAACTGCTTTGTGATGTGTTAATTCTTCTCACAGAATTACATGATCCTTTTCCTCGATCAGTTTGGCAGCATGGTTTTTGGAGGATCTGAGAAGGGATGCTTTGGATGGCATTGAAGACTATGCTGACTAAGGAAATATCCTCAGATAAAAACTAGAAAGAATGTTTCTGGGAAAATCTTCGTGATGTGTGAATTCATAGCATAGAGTTACACCACTCTTTTAATGGAGAAGTTTGCTAATGCTGTTTTCATGGAATCTGAAATGTGATATTTGGGATCTCATAGTGGCCTATGGTGAAATAGGAAATATCCTTCAATAAAACCTAGAAAGCAGCTTTCTGAGAAACTGCTTTGGGATATGAATTCACCTCACAGAAGTACACTGTTCATTTTAATTGCCAGTCTGCTAACACTGTTTTCTTGGAATCTGAAACAGGATATTTCAGAGCACATTGAAACTTATGGTGACAAAACTATCTTCATATAAAACTAGTAGGAAACATTCTGAGAAACCGCTATGTGATGTGTTAATTCATTTCACAGGTTTACATGCCTGTTTTCATGAATCAGTTTGGTAGCCCTCTTTTGGGTAAACTGAGAAGGGATATTTTTAATCACATTGAAGAATATGGTGACTAAGGAAATATCCTCAGATTAAAAGTGGAAAGAAGCTTTCTGAGAAAGTTCTTCATGATGTGAGAAATCATCTTACAGTGTTACAAATTTCTTTTCATGGAGGAGTTTGCTAAAACTCTTTTTGTGGAATCTGCAAACGGATATTTGGGAGTGCATTGAGGCCTATGTTGAAAAAGGGCATATCCTCAGTTAAAATCTACAAAGAATCTTTCTGAGAAAGTGCTCTGTGATGTGTGAATTCATCTCACAGGGTAACATTGTTGTTTTCATTGAGCTATTTGTTCACACTGTTTTCTTGGAATCTGCAATGGGATAGTTCAGAGTGCATTGAAGCCTATGGTGACAAAGTAAATATAATTAGATGCAAACCAAAGAGAAGTGTCCTGAGAAACTGCTTTGTGCTGTGTCAATTCATCTCATAGAGTTACACTGTTCCTTTCATTGAGCAGTTTGCTAACAGTGTTTTCCTGGAATCTGCAATGGGATATTTTGGAGCGCATTGAAGCTTATGATGACAAAGGAAATACCCTCAAAAAACAAGAAATAAATTTTTTGAGAAACTGCTTTGTGATTTGTGAATTCATCTCAGAGTTACACGATTCTTTTCATGGAGCAGTTTGGTACCACTGTTTTTGGGGAATCTGAGAAGGGATATTTTTTATCACATTGAAGCCTATGGTGACAAAGGAATTAGCCTCAGATAAAAACTAGAAAGAAGTTTCTGAGAAACTGCCTTGTGATGTGTGAATTCATCTCACTCTGTTACACATTTGTTTTCATGGAACAATTTGGTAACACTGTTTTCATCGAATATGCAAAGGGATATTTTGGTATGCATTGAGGCCTATGGTGAAAAGGGAAATATCCTCAGATAAAAACCAGAAAAAACTTTCTGTAAAACTACTTTGTGATGTGTGAATTTATCTCATAGTGTTACACCGTTCTTATAAATCAGCAGTTTGATAACACAGTTTTCGTGGAATCTGCAATAGGATATTTGGGATCTCATTGAAGCCAATGATGACATAGGAAATATTCTCAATAAAAACCAATAGAAGCTTTCTGAGAAGTGCTTTGTGATGTGTGAATTCATCTCACAGAGTTACACTGTTCTTTTCATTGAACAGTTTGCTAACACTGTTTTCTTGGAAGCTGCCATGGGATATTTCAGAGCACATTGAACCTTATGGTGACAATGGAAATATTCTCAGAAAGAAATTAGAAAGAATCTTTCAGAGAAACTTCTTTGTCATGTGCTAATTCATCTCACAGAGTTACCTGATTATTTTCATGGATCAATTTGATGGTACCATGGTGAGCGGATCTCAGAAGGGATATTTTGGATCTCCTTGAAGCCTATGGTAAGAAAGGAGTTATCCTCAGATAAAAATTAGAAAGAAGCTTCCTGAGAAATTTATTTGTGATGTATGAATTTTTCTCACAGAGTTACACCTTTCTTTTCATGGAGCTGTTGGCTAACACTGTTTTCATGGATTCTGAAAAGGGACATTTGGGAGCGCATTGGAACCTAGAGTGAAAAATGAAATATCCTCGGATAAAAACTATAAAGAAGCTTTCTGAGAAACTGCGTGGTGATGCGTGAATTCATTTCCCAGTGTTACAGCATTATTTTCATTTAAGAATGTGATAACACTGGTTTCATGCAATCTGTATTAGGATACTTGGGAGCACATTGAAGATTATGGTGACACAGGAAATATTCTCAGGTAAACACCATAAAGAAACTTTCTGAGAAACTGCTTCTGATGTGTGAATTTATCTCACAGAGTTACACCATTCTTTTCATCGAGAAATTTGCTAACACTTTTTTCGTTGAATTGGCAATGGGATATTTGGGAGCACATGGAGGAATATGGTGAAGGAATTATCCTCAGGAAAAAACTAGAAAGAAGCTTTCTGAGAAACTGCTTTGTGATGTGTGAATTTATCTCACAGAGTTACACCGTTCTTTTCATTTAGAAGTTTGGTAACCATTTTTTCGTTTAATCAGAAATGGGATATTCGGGAGCACATTGAGGAATATGGTGAAGAAATAATTATCCTCACATAAAAAATAGAAAGAAGCTTTCTGAGAAACAGCTTTGTGATGGGTGAATTCATCTCACTAAGTTACACCACTGCTTTCATTGAGCAGTTTGGTAGCACTGTTTTGGGGGAATCTGAGGAGGGATATTTTGAATGGCCTAGAAGCATATGGTGACAAAGGAAATACTGTCAGACAAAAACTAGAAACAAGCTTTCTGAGAAAAATCTTGTGATGAGTGAATCCATCTCACAGAGTTACACCTTCCTTTCAAGGAACAGTTTGCTAAAATTGTTTCTGTGGAATCTACAAAGGGGTATTTGGGAGTGCATTGAGGCCTACAGTGAAAAATTAAATATCCTCAGATAAAAACTGGAAAGAAGCTTTCTGAGAAACTGCCTTGTGATGTTTGAATTCGTCTCACAGAGGTAGACTGTTCTTTTCATTGAGCAGTTTGATAACACTGTTATCCTGGAATCTGCAATAGGATATTTGGGAGCGCACTGTGGCCAATGGTAACAAAGGAAATATGTACAGAGAAAAACTAGAAAGAAGCTTTCTGAGAAACTGTTCTGTCATTTGAGAATTCATCTTGCAGAGTTACTCGAATCATTTCATGGAGAAGTTTATTAGTACTGGTTTTGGGGAATCTGAGTTGGGAAATTTTAAATTGCATTGAAGTCTATGGTGACAAAGGAATATCCTCAGACAACAGGTAGAAAGAAGCTTTCTGAGAAAGGACTTTGTTTTGTGAGAATTCATCTCAAAGAGTTACACCTCAATATTCATGTAGCAGTTTGCTAACACTGTTCTAGGAGAATCCGCAAAGGGATATTTGGGAGTGCGTTAAGGTGTACGGTGAGAAAGGAAATATCCTCACGTAAAAACTAGAAGGAATCTTTCTGAGAAACTGCTCGTGATGTGTGAATTCATCTCAGACGTTTATAAGATCTGTTCATTGAGCAGTTTGATTACACTGTTTTCATTTAATCTGCAATAAGATATTGGGGAGTTCATTGAACTCTATTTTGACAAAGGAAATATCCTCAGATAAAAACTAGAAAGAAATTTTGTGAGAAACTTCTTTGTGCTGTGTGAATTAATCACACAGAGTACACCATTCTTTTCATGGAGCAGTTCACAAACAGTGTTTTCGTGCAATCTGAAGAGGCATATTTGGAAAGCATTGAGGCTTATGGTGATAAAGGAAATATCCTCAGATAAAAATTAGAAGGAAGCTTTCTGAGAAACTGCTTTGTGATGTGTGAATTCATCTCACAGAGTTACACCATTCTTTTCATTGAGCAGTTGGCTAACAATGTATTTGTGGAATCTGCAAAGGGATACTTCATAGGGCATTGAAACTTAAGGTGACAAAGGAAATACAATCATATAAAAACTAGAAAGTAGCTTTCTGAGAAACTGCTTCATGATATGTTAATTCATCTCACAGAGTTAAAGGATTACTTTCATAGATCAATTTGGTAGCTTGTTTTGAGGAATCTGAAAAGGGATATGTGGGATTGCTTTGAAGCCTATGGTGATAAGGAATTATCCTCAGATAAAAACTAGAAAGAAGCTTTCTGGCCATGTGCGGTGGCTCACGCCTGTAATCCCAGCACTTTAGGAGGCCGAGGTGGGCGGATCACAAGGTCAGGAGATCGACACCACGGTGAAACCCCATCTCTACTAAAAATACAAAAAATTAGCCAGGCGTGGTGGCGGGCGCCTGTAGTCCCAGCTACTCAGGAGGCTGAGGCAGGAGAATGGCGTGAACCCAGGAGGCAGAGCTTGCAGTGAGCCGAGATCGCACCACTGCACTCCAGCCAGGGAACAGAGCGAGACTCCATCTCAAAAAAAAAAAAA
>NW_016811118.1:6578-8080 GCF_001698545.2 Rhinopithecus bieti
AAAGTTTCTTGTTTTGTTTGAATTCATATTACTGATTTAACCCTTTCTTTTCATGGAGCAATTGGCTAACACCACTTTCCTGGAATCTGCAACAGAATATTTGGCACGCATTGAGACATATGGTGAAGAAGGAAGTATCCTCAGATAAAATCTAGAAAGAACCCTTCTGAGATACAGCTTTGTGATGTGTAATATCATCTAACAGAGTTACACCATTCTTTTCATTGAGCAGTTTGATGACACTGTTCATGGAAACTGCAATAGGATATTTGGGAGTGCATTGAAGCCTATGGGGACAAAGGAAATATCCTCAGATAAAAACCAAAGAGAAACTTTCAGATAAACTTCTTTGTGATGTGTGAATTCACCTCTCTGGGTTACACTGTTTTTTTCATTGAGCAGTTTGCTAAAACTGTTTTCTTGGAATCTGCAATGGGATATTTCAGAGCTCATTAAAGCTTATGGTGACAGAGGAAAAATCCTCACACAAAAACTAGAAAGAATATTGCTGAGAAACTGCTTTGTGATTCGTGAATTCATCTCGCAGACTTACACGATTCTTTTCATGGCACAGTTTGTTAGCACTGTTTTTCGTCAATCTGAGAAGGTATATTTGGATCTCATTGAAGCCTATGGTGACAAAGGAAATATTCTCAGAATATAAGTACAAAGAAGCTTTCTGAGAAAGTTCTTTGTTATGTATGAATTCACCTCACAGTGTTACACCTTTCTTTTCATGGAGCTCTTGGCTAACACAGTTTTCCTGGAATTTGTAAAGGGTTATTTGGGAATACCTTGAGGCCTATGGTAAGAAGGAAGTATCCTCAGATAAAAACTAGAAGAAACTTTTCTGAGAAACTTCTTTGTGATGTGTGATTTCATCTATGAGAGTTACACCACTCTTTCCCTTGAACAGTTTGATAATGCTTTTTTCATGGAATCTGCAATAGAGTATTTGGGAGTGCATTGAGGTCTATGGTAACAAAGGAAATATCCTCAGATAAAAACAAAAAAAGAAACTTTCTGAGAAACTGCTTTGTGATGTGTGAATTCATCTGACAGAGTTACACCTTACTTTTCACGGAGCAGTTTCCTAACACTGTTTTTGTGGAATCTCCCAAGGGATATTAGGGAGTGCTCTGAGGCCTATGGTGATAAAGGAAATATCCTCAGATAATTACTAGAAAGAAGCTTTCTGAGAAATCACTTCATGTTGTGTTAATTCATCTCACAGAATTACATGATTCTTTTCATGGGTCAGTATGGTAGCACTGTTTTTGGTAACTCTGAGAAGGGATATTCTGGATCACATTGACGCCTATGATGACAAAGGAAATATCTTCAGAGAGTAACTAGAAAGCTTTCTGAGAACGTTCCTTGTGATGTGTGAATCATTCTCAGAGTTATAGTGTTTTTTTCAATGAGCATTTTGCTAACACGTTTTCTTGGAATCAGCAATGGACTATTTGGGAGTGCATTGAAGCTTATGGTGACAGGAAAAG
>NW_016811119.1:0-1199 GCF_001698545.2 Rhinopithecus bieti
CCAATTCTGATATACCAGGTAACCCTCAAGTGGGTTGGGGCAGAAAATAATTTGGAAATCACTGAGTTGAGTTGGAATTTCCCTAGAATCAGAGACTAGCCAGGCTGAGAGCTCATCCAAGAGGCGCGTGAAATGGGCCAGTGCCCAGTGAAACCAGCTGATTGTAGATCTAGTGCCATTTCCTAGATCGGGGATGGTGGCTTAATCTGAGGGGCCAGGGTTCTGAGTTTTGTGTTACTGAGATCCAAGACTGAGGTACACATATGTTGACCTAGGATATCAAGCTGAGTCCTGATGTGGGCTGGGGATGACAGATGGAAGGGTGAGGGATCAGGCAGGACAAGGTGGGAAGGGTGTATGGGCCTAGGGCTGGGTGAGGTGAGAGGATCAAGGCGAGAGTGGACGGGCAATGGGCATCAAAACGGGTTGGGTGCTGGCAGGGTAAGACAGTGATGGGGTTAGGGGGTCCCTGGTTTGTGGCGTTAGGAATGACTTGGGTAACAGGGATGAAGGGGAGAAGGTGGGATAGAGAGGGCCGACGTATAAGGGGCCCAGGACCCGAAACGAAGTGGAAGAATAGGGGCCCGGCACCGGGGGTGGGCGGGGTCGGGTGTGTCAGAGGTCCTGAGCCTACTTATGCATGATCAAATGCCCACCGTGCCAATGCAGTCAGTCAGGCTGGGCGGCGGAGCCTTGGGTTTCGCTTTCCCGAAGAGTCGGTTCATCTTCAGCGGCCGCAAAGAAACCCAAACACCAGAGCAAAACCAGAAACGGAAGCAGAGTCACTCCCGCCTCGACTTCCGGCCCCTCTGTGCGCAAGCGCAATATGCCCCCTGGCGTTTCCCGATTCTTTTTCCGGATTTTCAGCCGGGTCTTCCGGGGAAGGAGAGCAAAACAACTTGGTGCACTCGGACAGAGCCTGCAGGGGGCGGGGTGTTGGCGGAGGGAGTGGGAGGGGTTTTATTATAGTAAGGCGGGGCCTCAGTTGAGTGGGTGGGGCCTGGGGGCAACTAAAGCGGCATAGGGCGAGGGCGGGGCCGGCAGGGCGGGGCGGGGCTGGGAAGTAGTTGGGCGGGGTTGTAGGACGCCGCGCTCAGCTACCATCGCTGGGCGGTCAACAAGCGCGGGCCTGGCTCAACGCGGCGCTGCGCGGAGACCACGAGGCGACCGGGAGCGGCTGGGCTCTCGGCTGCGCGCCC
>NW_016811120.1:0-1159 GCF_001698545.2 Rhinopithecus bieti
AGATTCTTTCTAGTTTTTATCTGAGGATATTTTCTTTTTCACTATAGCCATCAAAGCACTCCTAAATATCCCTTTTTGGATTCCATGAAAACAGTGTTATCAAGTTGCTCCATGAGAAGAAAGGTGTAACTCTCTAAGATGGATTCACACACTGAAAGAAATTTCGCAGAAAGCTTCTTTCTAGTTATTATCTGAGGGTATGTCGTTTGTCAACTCATGGTTCAATGTGTTCCAGAATATCCCTTCTCAGATTCACTAAAAACAGTTCTACCAAACTGCTCCATGAAAAGAATCGTGTAACTCTATGAGATGAATTAACACATCAGAGAGAGGTTTCTCAGAAAGCTTCTTTCCAGTTTTTATATTTAGATATATCCATTGTCACCATAAGCTTCAATGTGCTCCAAAATATCAGATTGCAGATTCCAAGACAACAGTGTAACAAACTGCTCAATGCAAACAATAGCGTAACTCTTTGAGCTGAATTCATACATCATAAAGCAGTTTCTCTGAAATCTCCTTTGTTGTTTTTATCTGAGGATATTTCCTTTTTCACCATAGGCCTCAACGCACCCCCAAATATCCCTTTACAAATTCTATGAAATCAGTGTTAGCAAATTCCTCCATTTAAAGAATCATGTAACCCTGTGAGATAAATTTACGCATCACAAAGAAGTTTATCAGAAAGCTTCTTTCTGATTTTTCTCTGAAGATACTTCCTTTGTTACCCTAGGCTTCAATACGATCCAAAATATGCCTTCTCAGATTCCCCAAAGACAATGCAGCACTACCAAACTGCTCCATGAATAGAATGGTGTAATTCTGTGAGATGAATTCATGCATCACAAAGCTGTTTTCAGAAAGCTTCTTTCTAGTTTTATCTGAGGCTATTTCCTTTTAATCATTTGCCTCAAGGCACTAGCAAATATCCCATCGCAGATTCCATGAAAAGGTTTCAACAAACTTCTCAATGAAAAGAATGGTGTAATACTGTGAGTCGAATTCACACATCCAAAAGCAGTTTCTCAGAAAGCTTCTTTCTAGTTTTTATATGAGGATATTTACTTTATCACCCTAGGCCTCAATGCACTCCTAAATATCCCTTTGCAGATTCCACAAAAACAGTTTTAGCAAACTGTTCCATGAAAAGAAAGGTGTA
>NW_016811121.1:0-4594 GCF_001698545.2 Rhinopithecus bieti
AGCGCACTGCAAGCTCCGCCTCCATTCTCCCGTCTCAGCCTCCAGAGTAGCTGGGACTACAGGCACCTGCCACCATGCCCGGCTAGTTTTTGTATTTTTTTTTTAAATAGAGACGGAGTTTCACTGTGTTATCCAGGATGGTCTCCATCTCCTGACCTCGTGATCCACCCGTCTGGGCTTCCCAAAGTGCTGGGATTACAGGCTTGAGCCACCGCGCCCGGCCTAATAACTTCATCTTTTAATGACAATGCTCTCCTAAATACTGTAACATTTCCAAATCCAAGATGGATAGATAATAAACACCTGGAAAGTAGAATAAATTTGATAATTATTTCTAGACTGTTTCCAGTTCTTAAAGTTGTGGACAACTACAGTTCATTTTCCATGTGACTTTGGAAACTGTATACATAAGAAATATAGGATTTTCCTTCATTCTGAACAAAAAATATAAGTGAAAAGCTAAATAATATGATTGGTAAAGTAGGAAAACGTTACTTTATAAACATGAGTGCTAAAATTAAGGATACTTGAGGGAAGAGAAGGACATAAAATGTTAAATATCAGTGTGCCCTGGTAAACTATTATATTTTTGGCCAAACAATATTAGATGCTATAGACAAGGAGTCTACAATCTACATCCCATGGCAAATCTGGCTGTGGTGTTAGGACATTTATACACATTGGTTTCTATGCACTGTTTCTGGCTTATAACTCATAAGTCCTTGGGACTTCCTAAGTGCTGTCTTTTATGTGTCTTTTGTCTGATAGGTTCAGGGTAGCACTGGTCACTGGAAAGGTTAATGCAAGAGTAGAGGGTTGGGACCTTTAGCTGCATGCCCTACCTCCTGAGAGGGAAGGTGGGATGAAGATCAAGTTGATCACCAATGTCCAGTGGTTTAATTAATCATCCTACGTCCTGAAACCTCCTTAAAAATCCAAAGGACAGGGTTCAGAGGGCCTCTGGAGAGCTGATCACATGGAGGTCAACAGAAGGGGGATGAAGAACTTATCCATGTATTGGGACAGTGTCACATCCCAACTCCATGGGTACAGAACTCCTCACTTGAGTCACTTCCCCAGAATTTGCCCTGTGTGTCTTCATCTGGCTGTTTTTCTGTATACTTTAAAATATCATTCTTAATAAACCACTAACTGTAAGAGTTTTCCTTAGTTATGTGAGCCGCCTAGCAAATTAATCAAACCCAAAGAGGAGATTGTCGGAACTCCGGTTAGAAGTTGCTTGGTCAGAAGTTCCAGAAGCCTGTACTTGTGACTGGGGGAAAGAAAAGTGTGGTCTGTGGAACTGAGTCCTTAACCTGTGGGATCTGATGCTATCTGTGGATAGAGACTATTGAAACTGAATTACAGGACAACCAGATGGTGTATACTGTTTTGTGTGGGTAAAAGCCCTGCACTTTGGTCACAGAAGTCTTCTTCTGTGCTGATGATTGTTGTGGTGTGAGAGTAGAGGAAAAACACAGTGACAGTATTTTTGCCTACATACCAACAGACACCTGTTTTGTGTAAATAAAACTTTATTGGAACACAGATGTGCCCATTTGTTTGAGATATCTACAGCTGCTTTCAAGGTATAGCATCTGAATTACATATCTACCATGCAATCAGATGGCCTGCAAAGCCAAAAATATTTACAATTTAATGTGTTTTTTCTGCATTTTTTTATTATATCATTAGTTCTGCAATACACGTGCAGAATATGCAGGTTTGTTACATAGGTAAACATGTGCCATGCTGGTTTGCTGCACCCATCAACCCGTCATCTACATTAGGTGTTTCTCCTAATGCTATCCCTTACCTTTCCCCTCACCCCCTCAGAGGCCCCAGTGTGTGATGTACCTCTCCTTGTGACCATATGTTCTCATTGTTCAACTCCCATGTATAGGTGAGAACATGCAGGGTTTGGTTTGCTGTTCCTGTGTTAGTTTGCCGAAAATGATGGTTTCCAACTTCATCCATGATGCTGGAAAAGATGTGAACTCATTGTTTTTGTGGCTGCATAGTATTCCTTATTATACATATGCCACATTTCCTTTATCCATTCTAACACTGATTTGGGTTCGTTCCAAGTCTTTGCTACTGGGAACAGTGCTACAATAAGCATACATGTGCATTCTACTTTAAAGTAGAATGATTTATAACCCCCTCAGTATACATCCAGTAATGGAATTGCTGGTTAAATGGTATGTCTAGTTCTAGGTCCTTGAGGAATTGCAACATAGTTTTCCACAATGGTTGGACTAATTGACAGTCTCACCAACTTCTAAAAGTGTTCCTATTTCTCCACATTTTCTCCAGCATCTGGTTGTTTCCAGACTTTTTAATGATTGCCATTCTAACTGGCGTGAGATGGTATCTCATTGTGGTTTTGATTTGCATTTCTCTGATGATCACTCATGATGAGCTTTTTTTCATATATTTTTTGGTCACATAAATGTCTTCTTTTGAGAAGTGTCTGTTCATATCCTTCATCCACTTTTTGATGAGTTGTTTGTTTTATTCCTCTAAATTTGTTTCTTTGTGGATTCTTGATGTTAGCTCTTTGTCAGATGGATAGATTGTAAAAATTTTCTCCCACTCTGCAGATTGCCTGTTAACTACGATGGCTTTTGTTGGCATTGCTTTTGGTGTTTTAGTTATGAAGTCTTCATGCATGCCTATGTCCTGAATGGTATTTCCTAGGTTTTCTTCTAGGGTTATTATGGTTTTAGGTCTTACACATAAATCTTTAATCCATCTTGGGTTAATTTTTGTATAAGATGTAAGATAGGGGTCCAGTTTCAGTTTTCTGCATATGACTAGCCACTTTTTCCAACACCATTTATTAAAGAGGGAATCCTTTCCCCATTTCTTGTTTTTGTCAGGTGTGTCAAAGGTAGATGGTTGTAGATGTGTGGTGTTATTTCTGAGACCTCTTTTCTATACCATTGGTCTATGTATCTGTTTTGATACCATAATCATGCTGTATTGGTTACTGTAGCCCCAAAGTATAGTGTGAAGTCAGGTAGCATGATGCCTCCAGCTTTGTTCTTTTCATTTACAATTGTCTTGTCAAAGCAGGTCTTTGTTGGTTCTATAGGAAATTTAAAGTAGTTTTCTATAATTCTGTGAAGAAATTCAATGTTGCTTAATGGGGATAGCATTGAGTCTATAAATTACTTTGGGCAGTATGGTCATTTTCACAACATTAATTCTTCCTATCCATGAGCATGGCCTGTTTTTCCATTTGTTTGTGTTCTCTGTTATTTCCTCAAACAGTGGTTTGTAGTTCTCCATGAAGAGGTCCTTCACATCCCTTGTAAGTTGTATTCCTATGTATTTTATTCCCCTTGTAACTATTGTGAATGGGAGTTCACTCATGATTTGGCTCTCTGTCTGTTATTTGTGTATAGGAGTGTTTGTGATTTTTGCACATTGATTTTGTATCCTGATACTTTACTGAAGTTGCTTATCAGCTTAAGGAGATTTCAGGGCTGAGACAATGGAGTTTTCTAAATATACAATTATGTCATCTGCAACCACAGACAATTTGATTTCCTCTCTTCCTATTTGAATACCCTTTACTTATTTGTTTTGCCTGATTGTCCTGGCCAGAACTTCCAATACTATGTTGAATAGGAGTGGTGAGACAGGGCATCCTTGTCTTATGTCAGTTTTCAAAATGAAGCTTCCAGCTTTTGTCCATTTACCTTGATATTGCCTGTCAGTTTTTTTCATAAATAGCTCTTACTAGTTTAGGATATCTTCCATCAATACCTAGTTTATTGAGTGTTTTTTAGCATGAAAATTTGTTAAATTTCATTTAAGTCCTTTACTGCATCTTTTGAGATAATCACGTGATTTTTAGCATTGGTTTTGTTTATGTGATGAATTACACTGATTGATTTACCTATGTTGAACCAGTCTTCCAGCCTAGAGATGAAGCTCACTTGCTTGTAGTGAATAAGTCTTTAAAAATGCTATTAGATTTGGTTTGTCAATATTTTATTGAGGATTTTTCTCTTCAATGTTCATCAGGGATATTTGCCTGAAATTTTCTGTTTTTGTTGTATCTCTGCCAGGTTTTGGTATCAGGATGGTGCTGCCCTCATAAAATGAGTTAAGGAGGAGTCCCTCTTTTCTATTATTTTGAAATACTTTCAGAAGGAATGACACCAGCTCCTCTTGGTACCTTGGGTGGAATTTGGCTGTGAATAAGTCTGGTCCTGTGCTTTTTTTAGTTGGTAGACTATTAATTACTGCCTCAATTTCAGAACTTGTTATTGATCTATTCAGGGATTCAGATTCTTCCTGGTCTAGTCATGGGAATTTATCCATTTCTTCTAGATTTTCTAGTTTATTTGCACAGAGGTGTTTATACTATTCTCTGATGGTAGTTTGTATTCTTGTGGGATCAATGATGACATCCCTTTTATCATTTTTTATTGTGTCTGTTTGGTTCTTCTCACTTTTCTTCTTTATTAGTCTGGCCAGCAGTCTAACTATTTTGTTAATCTTTTTAAAATACCAGCCTGGTGGGAAGGGCCCAAGATAGCCAAATAGGAACAGCTCCAGCCTCCAGCTCCCAGCATGAGCC
>NW_016811122.1:0-1162 GCF_001698545.2 Rhinopithecus bieti
ACTATTTAGAAACATAAAATTATATTTCTACGACTATTTAGAAATATAAAATTATATTTCTACAACTATTTAGAAATATAAAAATATCTGGCCGGGCGTGGTGGCTCACACCTGTAATTCCAGTACTTCAGGAAACTGAGGTGGGCAGATCACAAGGTCAAGAGATCGAGACCATCCCGGCCAACTTGGTGAAACCCCGTCTGTACTAAAAATACAAAAATTAGCTGGGCATGGTGGCACGCACCTGTAGCACTTGGGAAGCTGAGGCGGGAGAATCGCTTGAACCCGGGAGGCAGAGGTTGCAGTGAGCGGAGATCACGCCACTGCACTCCAGCCTTTTTCCACTGGGGGTGGAAAGAAAAATACCTAAGAAATCTCTGATCAATACAGTAGCCACTAGCTACCTGTGACTTTTGAAATTGAAATAGAAATTAACTGAATTTAAGTAAAATTTAAAATTCAGTAACTTTAAGGTCTTATTCTTTTATTATGGTTTATCTGCCTTAGTTTATCTTCTT
Organism: Rhinopithecus bieti; assembly: GCF_001698545.2. Classification (NCBI taxonomy): domain Eukaryota; kingdom Metazoa; phylum Chordata; class Mammalia; order Primates; family Cercopithecidae; genus Rhinopithecus; species Rhinopithecus bieti. The sequence goes on from NW_016811122.1 coordinate 519, forward strand.
TATTAGTTGGAACAGTGTTCTCTTAGAAGCTCTTTCAGACAGTTGTACTATCTCTTGATACTGTGGTGCTAATTATATTCTTTTTTTGCACCTAGTAATACTATGTCTCTTCATACGAATTAATACTTTGCATCAGTTTTAGTTCCAGCTTAACACTTTGAGCTACACTTCACTCCCTGTCCCTTCATGAGCATTAAAACCCGACATACTATCCTTAAGGCCTATATCCAAGTGTAGTAAACAGATACATGAATGTCTCTTTTTCGTTTTCTTTCTCTGTCTACTCCCCCACACCCCATTTGTCTTTCCTTCTTAAGCTCTGCTAATTCAGTCTACTAATCTAAAATTTTTATTTTATTCTTTTGAGGATTTGTCCTAGCAGTTGGATCTGCCTGGCTTCCTACAGGTTCAACATTATCCACCCACACTCTCTCTATTTAGTGACATTTCTTTGATCTTTCTTTGGCTCTTCTTTTCCACATTTCCTCTCACATATGTGAAAGGCCTAATTCTCAAAATAAATTTCTTTTTCTACATATTCCTAGTTAAACTCTGATTGAACTCTGACTGATAACTTTCTTTTTTTAAAAAATTTTTTTAAAATTTTTTTATTATACTTTAAGTTCTAGGGTACATGTGCATAA
>NW_016811123.1:0-569 GCF_001698545.2 Rhinopithecus bieti
TAAAGGGATATTTGGGAGCACATTGAGGCCTATAGTGGAAAAATAAATATCCTCAGTTAAAAACTAGAAAGAATCTTTCTGATAAACTGCTTTGTGTGTGTCAATTCATCGAACAGAGTTACTGTTTTCTTTGAGCAGTTTGCTAACACTGCTTTCATGGAATCTGCAAAGGTAGATTTCAGAGCGCATCGAAACTTTAAGTGACAAAGGAAATATCTTCATATAAGAACTAGAAAGAAGCTTTTGTAGAAAACGTGTTCTGATGTGTTAATTCATCTCACAGAGTTACACAATGGTTTTAATTTAGCAATTTGGCAGCACTGTTGTTGAGTAATCTGAGAAGAGATATTTTGGATCACATTGAAGCCTATCTTGAGAAAGGAAATACCCTCAGATAAAAACTAGAATGAAGCGTTCTGAGAAATTTCTCTGAGATGTGGGAATTTATTTCAAAGAGCTACAACTTTATTTTCATGGAGCAGTTTGCTAACACTGTTTTCATGGAATCTGCAAAGGGATATTGGGGAGCGAATTGAGACCTCTTTTGAAAAACTAACTATCCTCAGATA
>NW_016811125.1:0-304 GCF_001698545.2 Rhinopithecus bieti
GATTGCTTTCTGATGTGTGACTTCACCACACAGAGTTCCACCGTTCCCTACTTGGAAGTGTGTGCGAACACAGTTGTCGTGGATTCTGCAAAGTGATATTTGGGAGCGCATTGAGGGCACCTTGGAAAAAGGAAATATCTTCAGATAAAAACTGGAAAGAAGCCTTCTGGGAAAATGCACTTCGATGTATGAATGCAACTCATAGAGTTACACCTTTCTCTTCAGTGATCAGTTTCCTAACAGTTTTCTTGAAATCTGCAATGGAATACTTCTTAGTGCAATGAAACTTATAGTGACAAAGGAA
>NW_016811126.1:0-1199 GCF_001698545.2 Rhinopithecus bieti
AAAGGTTCTACCCTCAGCCAAATTCTGCTGGATACCAGAATCTTTTCTGTTTTGAATCTGGAAAAATACATTCAACTTGCCTCCTCTCTTCCCAATATCTCCCTCAGGTTGAAGAAGGATCACATTCTGTCTTGGTCATCTGCAAGCTCCATACCTGGAGATATGCTCTAGCTCTGAATCTCTCACCTTCACAATTGTACACATTTAAAAAGTAATAGTTTACATTTTGCAAACTAACAATAGAGCTCTGGGAAGATACAAGTGCATTTGCTTTTACCAGTTTTTGCATTAAGCTAGCCTTAGACATTCAGATTTTTTTCACACAAATGTCCTGATGACCTTCCTCCAAATTCATGCCAACCTATTTGGATACAACTGTTAATTAGTCATCAGTGGTAGGTCCCAATTTCTATTTCAATTTCACAGATGAAAGATTCTACTAACAAGTTGTGTAGTGGAGAAATCTGTTTAAATGTAAGAGTTTTCCAACCAGCAGTGGTATTCAAAGTCATTTAGAAACCAGCGACCAGCAGACAGACACTCAAGAAAGGGGCTAGAGAGAACATTCATTTTTCCTTGCTTCTTCATGGTCATGTTCAAGCTTGACTAGGAAGCTGTCAACTTAGGGATGTAAGAGAAAGAATCCAGGATAACAATATATTCACAACATAGGCAATTTATAACAATACTTCCAGAGTCCCACAAGCAATCATTACACAAGAGATTGTAAGAGACTACTTGGACACTTTATTTTTATTAAATTAAAGTCACAAATTTTTAACAAAGGTTCTCCATTTAGATCATTATAAGATTCAAACCCTGAGGAAGCCTCATCTTCTCTTTATCAGCTCACTCTAGGTGTATGTTTATTGCAGATGGAGGCTCTATGGGCCATCAGAGAGGTCCTTTTCAGTCACCTGATAACATTATGGCTGACTGTCATAAACAGCGAGGGTACTGACAAATTTTTGTTGACCTCACAGAATTTCTGAAAAACTTATATGAATACTACATATCCATACAAATATAACTTAAAGAAAATTCAACATCACATCTTATTTGGCCAGTCTTCCATGTAACTTAACTACCAAATAAGCCTAAGTAGTTTAACATATATCTTTTTGTAAGAGCAAAAAAATCTTTTAAGGTTTTCCAGGAGCCCCCTAGGAAAGATCAAAGTTAGTTCAAGGTAAAAAAAA
>NW_016811127.1:0-1199 GCF_001698545.2 Rhinopithecus bieti
AAAATTTAAGGTTCAGTTGAATATGTTAAATATTTGTTCTGCCAATTCTACCAATAATCTATTATTGTTTTCCTTTTATCAGCAACTGGAAAGACCTACTGATCCTCGTTTACACTGACATATTGGAAATTTTAATGTAAACCATATGACCTTCAGCATTTTTCTTCATGATCAATATTTCAAAAATTCATCTCATCTGTATAAGAATATTGATACTAAAATGTGATCTATTAAAATTTACTAGATATATTCTAAAGGAAAACTGATATACATTTATAAAACAATATGCAGTGAATAAACTATATGAGTTATGTATATATTTTTTATGAAGACAGAAATTATAGACATTCAAAAGTTTGCTTATAATCATAGAAATTTTTGTACATCTAATTATTCATGGAAAAATCAAACTGTGTAAAATATTTTAAAGAGGATTATTCAGAGCCAACATAGTGACCACAACCCAGGGAAACAGTGTCAGGGAGTCATGAAAAAGTGTGCCTGATGTAATTGGTTTATAGTTTGGTTTTATATATTTCAGGGAGACATGAGTTACAGGAAGAGACATAAATCAATACATGGAAAGAATACACTGGCTTTGCCCAAAAAAAGGTGGGACATCTCGAAGCAGAGGTTTCTAAGTCATAGATAGATTCAGAGATTCTTTAATCTGTAAGTAAAGGAACTAAACTTTATCTAAAAGCTTGAGATTAGTAGAAAGGAATGTTTAATCCTTTTCCTTTTTTCCTTAAAGACTTGTGGCTGCAGCATTTACCCTGAGATAACTTTGCCACGAAATATCTTGTGTTCTATTTATTTTTGCATTACTTGAGTATATTGACTTTGGAAACAAAAGGCATCATTCTATTTATAGGATTCTTATTTTAGTAGTGGTATTTCCGTTTATAAAATATAATAATTATCAGTCACTGAAAATGTCAAATCCTAGAAAATGTAGCATTCCTATGTGTGATGTTAACATCATTCTTGAACAGTTGTGTGCCAAAGATTCATTTGATGAATCTAATTTTTCTGAGATAGACAATTCTGATGTTTGTTCTGTTGAGAAATAACTCCAAGAACAGTTTCTATATTTTATTTTCACATTGAAAATCAGTCAGATTGGCTTCATCATCAAACAAAGTGTTCATTTAAACTTAAATCAGACTGGCAGGAAGCTGCACTTTTTTTTTTTTTTT
>NW_016811128.1:0-1199 GCF_001698545.2 Rhinopithecus bieti
TATATACAATGTTGTAGTCCTCATATACAATTTCCTGCTATATACAATGTTGTAGTCCTCATATACAATGGTTAGACCTGAACTATTTGAGGAAAAAAAAAAAAAGAAAAGTAAGCTGAATTTTGAAATTCAATTTATAAAATAAAAGTATGATTAAAACCTCACAAAATACACCTAAGATCTATCCAAGAGTCTACTTTCCTAGATACAGACCTGCCTTCAAAGCCTAAGAAGCATGTCCACACTGTGGCATTGTTAGGTTTCTTTCTACATTTGATAGTTCTTTTGTGTTTTGCCTAAGTATTAGAATTTTTGTATTAACACTGAATCTGCCTCAAGTCACACTATCAAATTTTCATATGTATAATGGTTCATTTATACAGCTATAGGATGATTAGTGAACAGAGATAGATGGCTTTTTATATTTATAATTGAATTAAACTTCTGAACATAGGTGGATATTTTATTTAGATCTTCAATAACATAATAATATAAACATAATTTCGTATTTAATTCAAAGGACAAATTATTTAACTCCTTAACCCTGACAACTTCCCAAATATTTATAAATTATCAGGTCATGGATAAAGTTATTATCTGCGGTCTGCTAGGAAGAAAGAAATTCTTTTCAATAATTTAACTCATTTCTGTAAGATGAAATACTCTCTTAAAACTCAGGACTTCCAAATGTTACATAAACATATCCGATTTTTTTCCATTGAAAGGAAAAGCACTTCCTTTGAAATCCCATCTTTCTCCTTGCCTTCATAAACAGAAGAAAATCTTAAAAAGATGTAGCAAAGTAAGAATTTAAACATCGATAATCTGACTTTATTTCAAAACTTGATTTTCATCCATCCACAGATGGATCATCGCCAGCATATCAAAAAGACCTCTAAATGCTGAAAATAGGCCAGGTGCGGTGGCTCACGCCTGTAATCTCAGCACTTTGGGAAGCCGAGGAGGGTGGATCACCTGAGGTCAGGAGTTCAAGACCAGCCTGGTCAACATGGCAAAACCCGGTCTCTACTAAAAATACAAAAATTAGCCGGGTATGGTGGCAGGCACCTGTAATCCCAGCTACTCTGGAGGCTGAGGCAGAAGAATTGCTTGAACCTGGGAGGTGGGGGTTGCAGTGAGCCGAGATCACACCATTGTACACCAGACTGGGTGATGTAGAGGGACTCTGTCTCAAAAAA
>NW_016811129.1:0-1198 GCF_001698545.2 Rhinopithecus bieti
TTATTCAATAAATATTTGTTAAAATGAATAAATGAACATCATTTTCCTAGTAAGTAACCTTTAATTTCTTAGAGTTATTTTGGATTCATCCCTTTCCTTTGTTTTATAAATTATTTCAGTGATTAAATCTTGTAAATTATGCCTCAAAACATAGTGGCTAAGAGTATGGATTTGTTGTCTTTTTTTTTTTTTTTGAGACAGAGTCTCTCTCTGTCACCCTGGTTGGAGTGCATTTGGGTGATCTCGGCTCACTGCAACCTCTACCTCGTGGATTCAAGGAATTGTCCTGCCTCAGCTTCCCAAGGAGCTGTGATTACATGAGCATGCCACCATGACCAGCTAATTTTTATATTTTTAGTAGAGACGGGGTTTCACCATGTTGGCCAGGCTGGTCTTGAACTCCTGACCCCAGATGATCCGCCTGCCTGGGCCTCTCAAAGTGCTGAGATTACAGGCGTGAGCCACCACACCCAGCACTTTGCTCTGCTACTTTCTAGCTGTGACTTTGAGTACAACTTTGAGTTTTGTTCCATAACCTCTCAGTTTCTTTACCTATGAGAGGGAAGATAATAGTAGTACTTGCCTTATTGGATTAGTGAGTAAATGAGTGACACAGTGTGTACAAAGTTACTAGCAGAGTGTCTGGCACATAGCAAGTACTCAATAAATGATAGCTATTAAAATTACCTTTGACTACTCCCCAATGTGGACTCTCACTTCCCTAGGGAGGTCTACTTACTATTTTCTGTTTCACGTATTTGCTGTTTCTCTTGGGTGAAATGTTCTCCTTCCCTTCTGCCCATTCAAAATGCCATTTATTCTCGTTTACTAATTTTTATTTATTGAAAGTAGTGCATATTCATAGTAAAAATTTAAATAGATTTAAATGGCTTATAAAGAAAAAGAACATGTGGCCAGGAGAGGTGGCTCACGCCTGTAATCCCAGGATTTTGGGAGGCCCAGGTAGGCAGATCACTTGAGGCCAGGAGTTCGAGACCAGCCTGGCCAACGTGGAGAGACTCTGTCTCTACTAAAAATACAAAAAAAATTTAGCTGAGTATGGTAGTGCATGCCTGTAATCCCAGCTACTCAGGAGGCTGAGGCAGAAGAATCACTTGAACCCGGAAGGTGGAGATTGCAGTGAGCCGAGATCCAGGCACTGCACTCCAGCCTGGGCGACAGAATGAGACTCCATCTC
>NW_016811130.1:0-11608 GCF_001698545.2 Rhinopithecus bieti
TTGTGCTTCCCAGGTGAGGCAATGCCTCACCCTGCTTCAGCTCTCGCTGGTCGGGCTGCAGCAGCTGACCAGCACCGATTATCCGGCACTCCCCAGTGAGATGACCCCAGTACCTCAGTTGAAAATGCAGAAATCACCGGTCTTCTGTGTCGCTCGTGCTGGGAGTTGGAGACTGGAGGTGTTCCTATTTGGCCATCTTGCTCCGCCCCCACAGTGTCAACATTCTAACCTTTCTGCAGTAGGAATTGAAGTTGAGGAAGTAAGGTAAAGTCAATGCTTTGGGATAAAATTCTCCCCCAGACAATAAGGGCTTCATTCAAAGACCCAAATGGACATCTGAATATTTCTTACTGTTTTCAAAAGATACCTTTGATTGCATGTTTCTTACTGAAAGCAGCAATCTTATCTGCCTTGTTACTGTTTGCTTAGTATCTAGCATGGTATCTGCACTTATGTGCTTGAATTTTTCCACAAGGCATATTTAATGTACTGACCTTCTGTCTCACTCCTTTCTATATAACTTGAGATATTCTATTTTTATTGATTAGAATGGCATGCTCATCTTTTACTTTGTTCTTTGGAAATACTCCACATTCCCCCCCCCCCACACCACACAAAAAAAAGTATTAATAGAGAGATTACTCAGTGGATAAAAATTAATAGCTATTTATTGTTCCCCTGATAACCCTTATCTTCTTCCAGTGTATACTCTAAATCCCTGTTGGCTCCCATGCTTACTTGAGATTGCAACCAAAGATAATGTGAGAATAGATATGGCCACCTGACTTCTCTCTGCCATTCTTCCTCTCATCCTCTTCCTCTCCCCTGGTCCTGCTCTCTAGCATTTGGAGGAGTAACAATAGTAACACAGGCTGCAATGACCAATGAACAAATGCACAAGATCCACTTTGAGTCTGGCTTCGTTTGTCCAACAAATATTTAGTGGATGCCTAAAAAGTAGCAAGCGCTAGAGATTTAATAATAAATTTAATGGACATTGTCCTTGGCCTCATGGAACATACAGTTTAGAGGGGGAGGCAAACATCAAACAACCATGTAAAAATGTGAAATTACAACTGTAATCAACATGTAACTAGAAGAAAGTTATGTGTCTTCAAAAATAGCACCACCATTTCCCCTTTCCCCGGATATAAACTATAAGCATGAGAGACCTGTATAATAATTTAATAAAATTATTATGAGCAGCAACCCCAAAGCCTCAGCCATGTTTTAGGATTGCTAAACAACAAGCCTTTATGAGGTAAATCAGTCATCATGAGCTACTTTCTCAGTCCCAGAAATCTCAAAGGTGAGGACTATAAAAGTGGGAGATGAAGGAAAAGAAATATCACTGCCCTATGTAATGATGTATGGTTCTGAGTCCATTGTGAAAAATAAAGATACCTTGAAAATAATGAATAAGAAAATATTTATTTTCTACATATGTGTAGACTCTTCTAATAATTAATGTATATCTTTGGGAGATGGGTTTGAATATTTGTGTTTGGTTCAAATTTCTCATACAACAATCACACTGGTGGATAGATATTGAACTTGGAGAGGTCACCATACATTGAACTGTGTTCTAGATTTAGGGTGTTAGTGGTCATTATTTTCCATGGTAATCTTTTTATTTGTACAAATTGATGGGGCACATGTGAAACTTTGTTACATATACATGCTGCATGATCAAGTGATCAAGTCAGAGTAATTAGGGTCCATCATCCTGGAACAATACATTTCTATTTAACTATAGGCAACAAGGGTCATTTTTAAATGTTCTGATTAAATTCTTTTGTTTTTTTCTTGATTCATACACTCAGATGATGACAAGCATTTCTAACACGAGGACTGTAGTGGACACTGTTGTAGTTCCTTCTTAATACTTCTGAATCACTTTTACTGGCTCTGTGCCTCCTTTCTCAGCTTCTTCAAGCTTTACTTTAAAAAATTATCAAGGTAATGAACATATCCATCACCTCCAAATGTTTCCTTGAGGAGGGTAGCAGGCAGGGAGTGGGGCAGCAGTAAGAACACTTAGCATAGCCTTTACTTGATTTCTTTCTAACAGCTTGCACCTGATACCTTCAAAAGAATGCCCTTGGGCATTAGGAACCCTCTCCAGGACACAGAGGTGCCTGAGAGTTTTACTTGTCCCCTTTGCTCACCCCACAGTCCACCAGTAGCCAACGGATGGCTGGAGTGAAACAAAAGCCTACTTCCTATGTCCTAATATGAACAAATTCTGAGATTTATGTATGTCTTGAAATTCCTTGCTGGATCAGGTTGAGTTGGGGATTTCAATTGAAATTGCACCTTTGTTTAGCCTCTTCTCCATTTCTACTTAACTTTCCCCATTCAATTAATGGTTTTGCTTTAACAAGTCAGCTTTACTTGAGTCCTTGCTCCATATCTGATTCTAGGAAAAACTGGCCTGTGATGAAAGTCTTTGGTCCTAAGACAAGTCTAGTTCCCATTGGTTGAGGGTAGATATTCCTAAAATGTGGAAAGGGATTCATAACATGGAGATATGAAGGAAAAAGCTTCAGGCTTGACTTTCTCTGTAAAGAATATTCATTTACTTTATACCTCTTTTATGGATCTCTTCCAGGCTTTCAGAACACCTATCCTCTACTACAGGAGCTGATCAAGAATCAGCCCTCCTCTCTTGAGCAATGCATTTCCCCACATGTAATCTACTTTTAAGAATCCTATCAATTCTTCCTCCAAAATTATTTTAAATTAATTCCTATTCATGTCATTCCACTCCAGGTCACCATCATTTCTCAGTTGGACCACCCACTCATTTATTCTTCTTTCATACACAACTGAAAAATCAGAGAGTGATTTCATTGTAATGTGAAAGTTTTTCTTGGGCAAGACAAATCTTCAACAATGAGGTAAATGTCTTTAGGCTTTGGCATCAGGAGCCCTTATGTCTATTTTATAGAAAAAATTTAAAATATGCCTGAATCTTAGGCCTCATCCCCAGAGAGAAGTATCCCTTGCTTTATGCAGCTTTTGGCTCCTGGCAAGTGGCATTGATTCCCATGACCACCTAAGGACTACCCCCTACACCAGTTCAAATTGTCTCAGCATCAAACATGATTGTTCTAATCAAAGCATTGTTGGTATTTTCATTCTACTGTTGTTGTATATTTTAAATATCTATTGTGGCAACCTCCAGCCTCAATGACCTGCCTGCCTGGGCAGTCTGAGTTGTCTCTCTGGGGACCAAATGTTGTTTCGATTAATGCCTTGTCTTTAAAGTTGCATGTATTTTGAGTCTAGTCCTAACCCTAGTCCTACTTCCCCATAATATTTTTAATGCAAAGGTTTACATAACATAAGCTTTTCAGGAATGCCTACATCATATTAAAAGAGAAGCACTTGGCCCGGCATCGTGGCCCATGCCTGGAATCCTAGACCTTGGGAGGCCGAGGCAGGCAGATCACTTGAGACCAGGAACTCCAACATGGCAAAACTCCATCTCTACTAAAAAATACAAAAAAAAAAAAAAAAAAAAGTTGGGCATGGCTTGGCACACCTGTAATCCCAGCTACTCAAGAGGCTAAGGCATAAGAATTGCTTGAACCCAGAAGGCAGAGGTTGTAGTGAGCCGAGATTGTGCCATTGCACTCCAACAGCCTGAGTAACAGAGCAGACCTGTCTCAAAAAAAAAAAAAGAAAAGAAAAGAGAAACACTTGTGTCACATGCAATGGCTCACACTTGTAATCCCAGCACTTTGAGAGGTTCAGGAAGAAGGATTGCTTGAACTCAGAAGTTTGATACCAGATGGGGTAGCATAGTAAGACCTCGTCTCTACTAAAAAAAAAAAAAAAAATTAAATTAAATAGCCAGGCATGGGTGATGTACACCTATAGTCCCAGCCACTAGGGAGACTGAGGCTTGAGCCCAGGTGTTTGAGGCTACAGTAAGCTATAATTCTGCTACTGCACTCCAGCCTGGGTGACAGAGAGAAAGACCCTGTCTCAAAAACAAAACACCAGAAACACTTGAACTCTTATTTTTGAAGAGTTACAGAAAAGTTGGAGGAAGACAAACATGTAAAAATAAGTACATGTACATTTTGTACATGTAGTATATACAAAATTTAACTTATTTATTAATAAACTTGAAATGGGTACATATAGAAAAGAGTGATTTATGCTTCTCGAGGAATCACAGTGGGATCTTGAGAGATGGGATAGATTCGGCTGAAACAAAAGTGAAAAACAACCTTACAAGAAGAGAAAATAAAACATCAAGACATCACCAATTGCTAATCATCTAATCTATAACTCAAGTTTCAATGAAATGCACACCTTTTCTCTGATTTGATCATTCATTTCTTTCTTATTCTTCAAAATGTATTTCATTCAAATTAAAATGTCATTGAGTTTTTATAAAATATTAAATAATCAAAATTCTAAATATTTCATGACAAATGTTATTGTTGAGTTGTGGGGAAACAAACACCTCATAAATTGCTGGTGGGAGCATAAAATGGTACAATAAGTTCAGAGGGGAGCTCTATAGACAATCAATCTATAGCAACATCATGTATGTATTTAACTTTTGCCCAATAAATTCAATTTCTAGATTTCTATTTGTCAGGCACACTAGCAAAAATATAAAAATGATATATGGATAAGTCCATTATTTACAGCATGATTTGTAGTAATAAAAGACTGGCTACATAAATTAGGACACATCTACAAATAGAGTACTACCAGATCATAAGAAGAAGGAGAAATCTTGTGGTTAAAGAAGACTTATTCTGGAGCTTTGTTCTCATCAAAGCAAAGCTATGACTGAAATTTCTGATATTACTTCAACAAAACACAAGAACCTGAATATGGAATAGAGAGCTTAGGGAAGGTCAGGTTGTTCTTCTTAGGAAAAATCTAGTGTGAAGGAAATAATTATTGGGGTTATAAGGGCATATGCATGTAAACTTTTGATCTACTCTCGTACATGCATACTGCATACCAGTAAGCTTAAAAGAACTAACACTGCTTAAGGGCATGAGAATTGAAGTAAGATGGTGAGGAGAGTGATGTGTTGGGAGAGATCGTGAGATTTTCTATCTCATGAATGGAGAATCAGATCTGACCACAGGAAGAAAAGTGACAAGATAATTTTTAATGGGTTTTACCCTCTGTTACTATGTATGCCCCCATGTTATAATGACAAGCAGTTTCATATTGTGCACAATGCAGGTGACTACAGAAATATAAACACCTGGAAATAGTTGGCCACAGAAGTGCTGTCATACAAATTGAAACAAGAAAAACAATGTAAGTCTACATTGGGTAGGCAGAGGAGTTTTCATAGTTGGTGGTGCTAGGTCGAAACTACTTCTGTGCTCTTTTCTCTCACTCAGCTTTCCAAAAGCCATTTCAGCAACAGGACTTCATCTCATTGGAGATGTGGAAAGATGCAGAGAGGAATCTCAAATCTGGGACTGACTGTTTCTCATCCAGTAAAATGTAGCCTTACTTCCTAAGGTCTATGGGATACAGTTTCTGAGGGCTAGGGTCTTGCAGACCATCCTGCTGAAGGCATTCTTCACCTCGTTATTTCTCAGGCTATTGATAATGGGGTTCAACATGGGAGTCACAACAGTGTAGGACAATGATAGCAGCTTCTTGCTTTCAGGAGAATTATTTGATTTAGCCTGAAAATATGTGAGGCTTAACGATATATAGAAAAGAGAGACAACAAGGAGATGTGAGGACCACATAGAGAAGGCTTTATGCTTCCCTTTAGCTGATGGGATCTTGAGGATGGCAGCAGCAATGAGAGTGTAGGAACACAAGATCAGCAAGCAGGGGATCATGACCACCAGAATGGTTCCGATGATGGCGTAGATCTCAAACAGTGCTGTGTATGCACAGACCAGCTTCAGCACAGGTAGGCTGTCACACAAGAAATGGTTCACCTTGTTGGTGCCACAGAATGGAAAGCTGAAGAGCCACGTGGTCTGCACAGTAGCTACAGGAAAGCCTGGGAACCAAGAAGCAGTAGACAGTTTGGCCCGTGTCCTTTGGTTCATGATGACTGGGTAGTGCAAGGGACTGCAGATGGCCACATAGCGGTCACATGCCATGGTAGCCAGGAGGGAGCATTCAGTCACCCCAAAGAAGAAAAAGAAATACATCTGAGTGGCACAGCCAAGGAAGGAGATGGTTGTGTCCTGGGCAAGCAGGGTCCCCAGTATTTTGGCCACAATGACTAGGTTGAAGCCAATCTCCAGGAAAGATAAGTTTCTGAGGAAGAAGTACATGGGGCTGTGTAGCATGGGGTCGGATAGGGTAACCAGAATGATGAGGCTCTTTCCCATCAGAGTGACTGGGTAGATGGTTAGAAATGTCAGGAAGAGCAACGACTGTATTTCAGTAGGCAGGGAAGAGAAGCTTATGAGGATAAACTCACTCGTTCTTGTCCACTTTCCTGTAGCCGTAAGTATGGGCAGAAGTCCCCAACTGTGGTCATAGAGAAAGATTCTTGATTGGAAGTCAGATTCTCAATTTGTTTTTCAAATTCCCTCTATTGTCAGGGAAAGAGGCAGGGTCAGCACCTCAGGAAGAGGAAGGGCCTTGAGTTGTCTAAGAATAAAACATAATAGATAGTAGCTGGAGACTAATCTGTGACATGGGCCTGAGTCAGCTTCTAGAGGAGCTGATATTTCTGTTCACACATTAAGTTATTCAGAAAGGTCATGCAAAGTCAGAATCACAAGTTTCTGAAGGGTTCATCAAAGGATACATTTTGGGAGAAAGTGATATTTCTGAAAACGCTTAAACTTATGAAACACACCGAGTGCTTATAATCTTGTAAAAGAACACATACATTTAAATTTATCAAAACTTTAGAAATATATTTATAACTATCATGAAGAATGCATATAATATTTTTTCTACTCTTCATGAACCTTTCTTGACTGGCTAGAATTTTAGAGGAGGGTGAGAGGTTAGCATGTATTGAGGACCATTTACATATGCATATTTTTGTTCTTTTATATCTCTGGTTTATACACGAGGAAACTGATCCCAGATAATTTAAGAAACACCAATTACATGGCAGATCTTGAATCCAAACCACAGCTATTGGATTACAAAACCCTTCAGATTTTTACTAAATCATGTTTTGCTGGACTTTCATGCCTTATCTGATGAGTAACTCATTAATTTGTAGGAGAATTAGAATTGGGAATTCTGAAAAATCACAGTGAAGACAGACAAAATAAGCAAGAGAACCAACATCATTAGCATTAAGAGGTTTAAGAGATTTCCTAGACACAACTGAATCCCAGTTTTGTATTACTGGTTTCTAATTTGCAGTTGGTTATCTGGAGGCTCTTCTTACTGTATTTGTAATCTAGAATATTGAAGTCTAATGGAGAAATGTTGATATGAAGCTAGAAAATGAAATTGAGAGACTGGGATAAATAAAAAAAGACATGAATATGGTTAGCAAACTATGTTAAAAAATTTAATAATAAAATTAAAACATTATAAGGAACAGTAAAAACCAGAACTGACACAAAGTAAAAGAAAAACAAAGATATGGTCAGTGTTTTGGATATATTACATTAATAGACTTATATTACATGCTGAGAATTTCAAACTTTATTTAATAGATGAGGCGATTCACCTGAATATTTGAAGCTGCAGAGTGACATTGTCATAATGCTACATAAAAGGATCGCTCTGACATTGTTGATAGAATGGGATAGAGAAGGGATCAAAAGCTGTAGGCATTGGATCAAGAAGACTAGGTGGTATATCTATAATTACCCTCCATCTTTACTCACAATCCATTTTCAAGCAGCAGACAACTTATTTAAAGAGGCTAAATATTGCTCAGGTCTTGGTGAATAATTTGAACTTCAAGATTATGTTTAAAACTCCAGAGCATCTATAAAGGAAAAAACACCATTCTTATAAAAGAATTATAATCAAACTGATCTAAAATTTCTCAGAAATGCTAAACATTAAATGAAGCAATGTCTACAGTTTTTAGCTCAGTTTCAGAAAAACAAATGTAAGTTTAAAAAATAATAAAAGAACCAATGATGAAAGGACAGATCATCTCAACTAGAAAATCTTTCACTGTAGGCCAGGCGTGGTGGCTCATGCCTGTAATACCAGCAGTTTGGGAGACTGAGGCAGGTAGATCACTTGAGCCTAGGAGTTTGAGACCAGCCTCAGCGAGGTGGCAAAACCCCATCTCTACAAAATATGGAAAACTATCCAGGTGTGGTGGCATATGCCTGTTGTGCTAGCTACTCAGGAGACTGAGGTGGGAGGATCACCAGAGCTCAGAAGGTTGAGGCTACAGTGAACTGTGATTGTGCCACTGTACTCCAGCCTGGGTGACAGAGTGAGACTCAGGCTCAACAAAAAAGAAAAAGAAAGTAAAGAAAAAAAATAGAAACTCTCTTACTGTCATTCCAAGGCAAGCCAACACTTTTTCTTTCAGAATAAGTAAACAGAGAAGGTTATGGGAGATATGAAGATACAACACTTTAGGTTAATGAGATTAAATCCAAGATATGAAATCAATTGTTTTCCTTTTCAAAAACAAGAGTCTGAAAGAAAGCTGAAAGACATTAAATTGTCTTTATTACTTACTCTCAAAGCCCTATAAAATATTGAATATTGAGGCCAGGCATGGTGGCTCATGCCTATAGTCCCGGTACTTTGGGAGGCCAAGGTGGGAGGGTCACTTGAAGGCAGGAACTTGAGAACAGCCTGGCCAACATGGTGAAACCCTCTCTGTACTAAAAATACAAAAATTAGCTGGCCGTGATGGCACACAGCTGTAATCTCAGCTACTTGGGAGGCTGAGGCACGAGAATCGCATGAACTCGGGAGGCAGAAGTTTCCATGAGCTAAGGCTGCACCACTGCATTCTAGCCTGGGCGACAGAAGGAGACTCTGTCTTAATAATAATAATAATAATAATAATAAAATAATAATAATAATAATAATAGAATATTGAATATGTACTCATGAAAATGACAGTCTCGGGCCAGAAAAGACCACCTGGGGGACAAAACAAAGCCATGATTATTGAAGTTAAACCTGTGGAATAAAATGCCAGAAACTTAAGAAAACTGAGTTAGTCAATTGGAATACAAATTTGAAAAATTACACCCAAGTTACTGGAAAAAAATATGAAAACAAAACAATTATAAGAATAATAATGAAGTAAAATAAAAGAAATAAAATCACTATAACAGGTGTTTCAGAATGACAGAAAGAATGGAGAGGGGTAGAAATAATATCCAAAGAAGTACCAGAGGAAGAATAAATATCTCTGAGCAAATGGAAGAGTTGACTTTTTGAACCAAAAGAATCCCTAAGTACAAAAGAAAATTTTAATATATTCACACAAACATGTTTTTATTTTAATGAAAGATTTTTTTAATTCTGAAAATAGGGAAAATTTCTGATAAGTAATCAAACTGGAAAATGATTAAAACAAAATAAAACAAAGCAAAAGTACCCCCTATAAACCACAGTCAAACAAAAAAATAAAAAGCATTCACCAATAGGGAAATGCATATATGCTTATAAAGACCCCAATGATATATCACTGCACACATATCAGAATGGGTTAAAAAAAAAAAAAGTGACAACACCAAATACTGGTGAGGATTTGACTGATTGGATCATTCATACATTGCTGATGAAAATGTAAATGGTATCAGAAATGTTCAATCTTTTGACTTCCCTGGGCCACATTGGAAGAAGAAGAATTTGCTGATAAGCTAAAACAAAACAAAAAAAGTCTCAAAAAACAAAATCTCATAATGTTTTAAGAAAGTTTACGGATTTCTGTTGGGACACATGCAAAGCTGTCCTGTTCTGCATGCGGCCCGCAGGGTTGGACAAGCTTGGTACAGCCACTGTAGAAAACAGTTCGACAGTTCTCTAAAAAAACTAAGCATGCAACTGCCATACAACCAGTAATTGTACCTTTAGGTATTTATCCCTGAGAAATGAAGACTATGTTCATATAAAAACATGAATATTCCTCAGTGCTGTATTCATAATAGCCTCAAATTTGCAAAAACCCAGATGAAACAAATCATGATGCATTTATACCTTGATAAACTACTCAGCAATAGAGAGGATGAACTATTGATACATGCAATAACATGAATGAATTTCCAGAGAATTCTGAGTGAAAAAAACAGACATATTTTATTATTCCACTTACATAACATTTCTGTAATGACAAAATTATAGGAATGGAAAAGAGATCAGTGATTGCCAGTGACTAACGAGGGTAGGGACAAGAGAGAAGCAGGTCTGGATATAAAAGACCAAGGTGGGAGATTTTCCTAGCAATGGAATGTTCTATATCTTGACTGTATTAATATCAACTTCCTGGTAGTAATATTGTACTATAGTTTTTTAAGATGTTACCTTTGGGAGAAACTGAGTAAAGACTCCATGAGATGTCTCTATTATTTCCTACAAGGGCATGCAAATCTACACGATCTCACAATAGAAAGTTAAGACAGAGAGAGAAAGAATATCATTTCTTCAAAGTAAAGGTGACATTTTAACAAGAAGTGAAAGAGAATTAGTTTTTTTTAAATAATCCTCCGCTATGGAGGGACATTTGGATGTTTGCAAATACTTTCATCATTACATGATTTTGTTGACAGAAATGATTATGTCTCCTGTAAAACTCCACATTTACTCACATAAAAAACTGATTAAAAGAATTGCTAATGGATTTTTTAAATCTGCTAAATATAGAGTTGCAATAAGATTTGAACCTATTTTAAAATAATAAAAGACAATATCTTCTTAATTTATTTAAAATTGTCTCCGGAAAATAGAAATTTCCCAGCCATATTTTAACAAACTCTTTGCATGTTTGTGGGTTGGAATTATTGAATCAGTGTGAATATTTAGTAAGCATAGCCAATTATTTGTTTAGTGCTCACTATTATAGTTATAAATTGAAAATGATAATTAACAGAATGAATGGCTCAATTACGAAGCATGTATTTAAGGAAATACCCTGTAATCTTTAAAGTCATTTTTGAAGAACATTTAATGCTGTCATATAATAATCACCATATAATATTAAATGAAAAACATCACAGCCTGCACACATGTGATACATTTACAATTTTAAAAAATATATGCTATATAAAAAGACTGACAGGCTATATGCAAAATGTAAAAGTGACCTATTTCAAGTGGTAAAAGAAGAGGATTTATTTTCTTATTTTTATTTTCTGGATTTCCAAATTTTCTACAGTGAGGTATATTTGCTCTGCATTAGCAATAAAAACACAAAAATGAAAATGATGATCATAATAATGATGAAGCTGGCAATATTCCCTGAGTATGTAATATGTTTATGCCTTGTGCTTTATAGTAATTCTCTTAATCTTTTTCTCACAACTCTAGGATTTAAGTGCCATTATCCTCTCCATGTTAGAGATGAATAAACAAATTTCAAACTGATATGTAATTTTATGTAACCATAATATTATAATAAAATAAAATATAACATTCAATGTAAGTCATTCATTGTAAAATGAACATATATGTTCATTTATATATAAATATA
>NW_016811130.1:12124-17784 GCF_001698545.2 Rhinopithecus bieti
TTTTTTTATATATAAGAAATTTTGTAATTATATGGAAAATAAATGGCAGACCCTGAACTTAAAACATGAGAAAAATTTATAATTAAAAAATTGGGGTTTTCAACAAGTCATGTGAAATGAACTTAAGCTACACCCGAAATGTTATATTTGGTCTCCCACATCCATCTCCCCTTCTTCTGCTTCACTGTTGAGCTTCTTACTATTTACTGAACCGAGTTCTTTTTGCTTGCCTCTGCCTTTGCATGTGACATCATTTCTGCCTGCACACATCCCCTCCTCTGTCTGACTCCTTCAAATCCTCAAAACTCAGCTCTGTCTGTCATGTGATACTTCCAGATAGGATTAGTAATCTTCTGTATTTTCCTCTATCCTTTAAAAATATTTTTAATTATTAAGCTATTTCTACCACCAATATATATCTCACTCTTTAAACTTCTCCATAGTGTAAACTGTCTTAGTCATCTTTATAAGAAGAAGCCCAGTGTTTTTACAGAGTAAGCTATTTATACATGTTTTTGTACAACTGATTGTATAAAGGATTACACAAGTTCTACAAAGTTCATTCTTCTTGGAGTTTTATTCACCATTAGAATTTTGTCTCAATGACTGTTTTTTTTTGTTTGTTTTTTTTTGTTTTTTTTTTTTCAAAACTGCCCTTTTTCTAAAAGCTTTATTTTTTTTTTTTTTTTTTTTTTTTTTTGAGACGGAGTCTCGCTCTGTCGCCCAGGCTGGAGTGCAGTGGCCAGATCTCAGCTCACTGCAAGCTCCGCCTCCCGGGTTCACGCCATTCTCCTGCCTCAGCCTCCCGAGTGGCTGGGACTACAGGCGCCCGCCACCTCGCCCGGCTAGATTTTTTGTATTTTTTAGTAGAGACAGGGTTTCACCGTGTTAGCCAAGATGGTCTGGATCTCCTGACCTCGTGATCTGCCGTCTCGGCCTCCCAAAGTGCTGGGATTACAGGCTTGAGCCACCGCGCCCGGCCTAGAAGCTTCATTTCATGACAGATGTGTTGTATGTGGTGCTGGCAGAGAAGATTAGGGACAAGGAGGGGCAGAAACACCTGCTGGGATTCCCATAGAACTTCTGAAAACTACTGGGGAAGAAAAGCTGGTGCCCTGTCTCCAGTGCGGGAGAGGCATTGCAGAAGTTGGCAGCCCGTGGCCAGCCCACAGGGTTCTTTCCAGTTCCTCTAGAACGGGGTACCCAATCTTTTGGTTTTCCTGGGCCACACTGGAAAAAGAAAACTTGTCTTGGCCACACATAAAATGCACTAAAACTAATGATAGCTTATGAGCAAAGAAGAACGCAAAAAAATCTTAAAATGTTTTAAGAACGTTTACGAATTTGTGTTGGGCCACATTCAAAGCCATCCTGGGCCGCATGTGGCCCATGGGCCACAGGTTGGACAAACTTGCTCTAGAGCTTCCCTAGGAACATCCCTTTGCTAATCACCTGACTGTCCCAGGACCTGGAACCCACTCTTCTAGGCCTTCTCTGACTGTAGAATTGTTGTAAAGTAGTAGTTTGCCCTGATGTTCTCCGTCTCATAAATGTTCCACAGAGGCAAGTCTTTTTAGTGTTAATTAGATGAAAATCAAGACCTGAAGGAGGTTGTATATATCCTGTGAAGGTTGTAGGGCCTGGAAGCTTCCTGACTCAGAAAACTTTAGAGGACAGAATTGGAAAAAGCCTGGGTAATATCAGTCTTTCTGTGAACCCAGATCTCACTTATCTTATGAGATAGAATGGGGAAACTGATGCCCAAGGAGAGAGGAACTGATGAGATCTCCCAGTGTGGACAGAAGAATAGAATTAGGTATCCACCAAACTATGATCATATTTCGTGCAGCTGACTAACTGAACTTGAAGAGTGGCCTCTGGTAGATTCAGTCCTTGGAAAAAAAAAAAAAAAAAGACAGAAAAAACGCCTTACCTGTGTCCAACAGGAACATCTGCCTTGTTCAGCTCTGGCTGACATCCATGCTTCATGCATGTCCTTCATGCATGTAATATAACAGCTCTATTTCTGTTCTGGCAAAGCCAAAAGAAGAACCAGGGAAGTCTTATTCCCTGTCCTGGCTGACCTATTAATGGCTAGAGCTGTAGCCAGCTCACTGCTGCCTTGTGTGTCAGAGGCAAGTAAGTGCACTATGAAGTTTGGCCAAGCTCTGGGTCCTGGTTTTGGGAGAGTTGTTCCCACCTGTGCCTCTTTTGGCCTTGCTGCTAGTCGAAGGGATGACACCTGTATTTTTCTCCAGGTGTTTCTAGGCTCTTCCTTCCTTTTCTCAGGGGACCTGGTCTTGTTTGAATCTACCATCCTTTGAGAATATATGAATTTCAGATGCCAATAGGATAAAATTCAAGAAAGAAAAACCAAACTCCAGGCGAGGGGAAGCCGCATTGTGTAGAGAAGCACTATAAGAGTTTGAAGTCAGAACAACCTAAATTTGATCTCAGCACTGGAACTCTCTGGCTTGTAATGCTTAGCAATTTTGTTAAACTCACTGAGCTTTGGTTTCCACATTTCTTAAAGATAACAAATGTTCTTATTTTACAGAGTTTGTGTTATGATGAAATTAAACGACTTATATTAGTTAAACCTATCGCATGCTGAATAATTGTTCATTAAGTATCTACTAAATGTCAAATACTCTCCTAAGCATTAGGTTATGGAAGTAAAATGAAAAACAAAATCAAATTTGGTTCATGTACTCATAAAACTTACATTTTAATGGGGAAATGTAAACTACAATTAGGTAAATTACAAGATAAGAATTAAGAACATATGACCAATATAGCTGTTATTGAATCCAGAAGGAAGAAATAGGAAACTGTACAGAAAGTGGGACGCAGACATGTAGACTTTAGCATAAGAATTTTTGCTGTTGTTATTTGGTCCTAGGCTGGTCATTGTTAAGGAAAATGTAGGAGACATCAACCCCAGTCTCTTGGGTGTTCAGGTGAATTGAATCTACCTAATTTTGAAATAGCTAGTGAACAGTGCAAGATGGAGATAAAATGATATTAAACTGATCCAGGCTTTTAAAAGCCAGTCATTTTGGAGAAAGGAAAAAAAAATTCTTTTTTGAAGCAGAGTCTTGCTCTGTCACCAGGCTAGAGTGCAGTGGCATGATCTCAGCTCACTGCAACCTCCGACTCCCTGGTTCAAGCAATTCCCCTGCCTCAGCCTCCCAAGTAGCTGGAATTACAGGCACACACCACCACACCCAGCTTATTTTTGTATTTTTAGTAGAGATGGGGTTTCACCATGTTGGCCAGGATGGTCTCGATCTCCTGACCTTGTGATCCGCCAGCCTCAGTCTCCTAAAGTGCTCAGATTAGAGGCGTGAGCCACAGCGCCTGGCCGAAATTATTTTTTAAATGTAGCACCATTGTTTTAAAAACTTTTAAGTTCAGGGATATATGTCATGGGAGGTTTTCGTACAGATTATTTTGTCACCCAAGTACTAGGCCTAGTATTCATTAGTTATTTTTTCCTGATTCTCTCCCTCCTTCCACCCTCCACCCCATAAGTAGGCCCCAATGTCTGTTGTTCCCTCTTTGTATCCATATGTTCTCATCATTTAGGTCCCACCACTTGTAAATGAGAATAAATGGTATATGGTTTTCTGTTCCTGCTTTAGTTTTCTAAGGATAATAGTCTCCAGCTCCATCCATGTTCTTGAAAAGGACATGATCTAGTTCTTTTTGATGACTGCATAATATCCTATGGTATAAATGTAACACATTTTCTTTATCCAATCTGCCATTGATGGGCATTTAAATTGATTCAATGTCTTTACTATTGTGAATAGGGTTGCAATGAACATACACATGCATGTGTCTTTATGGTAGAGTGATTTGTACTCCTTCGGGTATATACCCAGTAATGGGATTGTTAGGTCAAATGGTAGTTCTGTTTTTAGCTCTTTGAGGAATTCCCACTCTGCTTTCCACAATAGTTGAACTAATTTACACTCCTATTAACAGTGTTTAAGTATGCCCTTTTCTCCATAACCTTGCTAGCATCTGTTAATTTTTGACTTTTTAATAATAGCCATTCTGACTAGTATAAGATGGTATCTCATTGTGGTTTTGATTTGCATTTCTCTAATGATATTGAGCTTTTTCTCATGTGCTTTTGGGCCACATGTATGTCTTCTTTTGAAACGTGTCTGTTCATATTCTTTGCCCACTTTTAATGGAGTCTTTGGTTTTACTTGTAAATTTGCTTACATTCCTTATAGCTGCTGGATATTAGACCTTTATAAGATGCATAATTTGCAAATATTTCCTTCCATTCTATAGGATGTCTGTTACTCTATTGATACTTTTGCTAATGCAGCACATTTTACTTGAAAAATAATGTAAAAAAAGAAATCTTGATTTCATTAATAGGAGACTGATTCAAAACTTGCGAATTTTCCATAGACTACAATGGAATACAATGTAACTGGGGATATACATTAATATTCATGTAAAAACTTAAGATGGATACCTAATACCCAGATATTTCTTTCTAATAAAATCTTCCATTAAAAGGAACTCATATTCCCTGGAGAAGTGGTTGATTCTAGGACTGAGGCAGGAAGTGTGCAAGATGATCCTGGAGACTCTTCTAATGCAGAAAGTAAGAAAGTGATGGAAAAAAATCCCACATTATTAGGTATGTCAAAGGAACACAGAAATCAAATGAAGAGCTCCCAGTAGCCAAAGCTGTAATATTTGAGCAAAAAATATGGTAGTATTGGATTATAAACCAAAATATAAAATAAATGTTTATGAGTATATATTATGTAAATAAATGATTGAATAAGTAAATAAATGAGGAAGGCTCAAAAAGTCTGTCTAGAAGAATTCAACATAATTTATTTAGTTACTTTGCCCATGAGGAGGCCCATGACCTCTTTACAAAGAGTACAGTATGAAAAGGGGAGAAAAGAGTAATTGATATGGTTTGGCTGTGTCTCCACTCAGATCTCATCTTGAATTCCCACATGTTATGGAAGGAACCCAACAGGAGGTAATTGAATCATGGGAGTAAGTTCTTTCCCATGCTGTTCTTGTGATAGTGAATTGCTCTCATGACATCTGATGGTTTTCGAAAGAGGAATTCCCCTGCACAAGCTCTCCTTTGCCTGCTGCTGTCCATGTAAGATGTGACTTGCTGTTTCTTGCCTTCTGCCTGATTGTGAGACTTCTCCAGCCATGTGGAATTGTAAGTCCAATTAAACCTCTTTCTTTTGTATACTGCCCAGTCTCAGAAATGTCTTTATCATGCGAACGACTCTGTCTGACAGCACTGGGGAGAGCCGTGGATCTCCCAACGCGGAGGTTGAGATCTGAGAACGG
Organism: Rhinopithecus bieti; assembly: GCF_001698545.2. Classification (NCBI taxonomy): domain Eukaryota; kingdom Metazoa; phylum Chordata; class Mammalia; order Primates; family Cercopithecidae; genus Rhinopithecus; species Rhinopithecus bieti. Next base: position 17,477 of record NW_016811130.1, read on the forward strand.
ACAGACTGCCTGCTCAGGTGGGTCCCTGACCCCTGAGTAGCCTAGCTGGGAGACATCCCCACTAGGGGCAGTCTGACACCCCACACCTCACAGGGTGGAGTACACCCCTGAGAGGAAACTTCCAAAGGAAGAATCAGACAGGTACACTCGCTGTTCAGCAATATTCTATCTTCGGCAACCTCTGCTGCTGATACCCAGGCAAACAGGGTCTGGAGTGGACCTCAAGCAATCTCCAACAGACCAACAGACAGTCCTTCTGACTGTCAGAAGGAAAACTAACAAACAGGAAGGACACCTATACCAAAACC
>NW_016811130.1:21511-43441 GCF_001698545.2 Rhinopithecus bieti
AAAAAAAAAAAAAAAAAGAAATGTCTTTATCAGCAGTGTGAACATTAATACAGTAAATTTGCACCAGTAGAGCTCAGTGTTGCTGAAAAGATACCTGAAAATGTGGAAGTGACTTGGAACTGGGTAACAGGCAAAGGTTGAAACAGTTTGGAGGGCTCAGAAGAAGACAGGAAAATGTCTGAAACTTTGGAACTTCCTAGAGACTTGTTGAATGACTTTGACAAAAATGCTGATAGTGACATGAACAATAAAGTCCAGGTTGAGGTGGTCTCAGATGGAGATGAGGAACTTGTTGGGAACTGGAGCAAAGGTGACTCTTGTTATGTTTTAGCAAAGAGGCTGGTGGCATTTTGCCCCTGGCCTAGAGATTTGTGGAACTTTGAACTTGAGAGAGATGATTTAGGGTATCTGGTGGAAGAAATTTCTAAGCAGCAAAGCATTTGAGATGTGACTTGGGTGCTACTAAAAGCACTCAGTTTTATAAGGGAAGCAGAGTATCCCTGCAAAATTTAGAAAGTTAGAACTGCAAAGTTCAGAAAATTTGCAGCCTGACAATGTGAGATGGAAGGGGGCCAGCCTCTCCACACCTGTGGGTATTTCTCGTCAGGTGGGACAAGAGACTGAGAAAAGAAATAAGACAGAGAGACAAAGTATAGAGAAAGAAAAATAGACCCAGGGGACTGGCGCTCAGCATACGGAGGTCCTGCACCGACACCAGTCTCTGAGTTCCCTCAGTATTTATTAATTATTATTTTCACGATCTCAGCAAGAGGAATGTGGCAGGAGAGCAGGTTGATAGTGGGGAGAAGGTCAGCAAGAAAACATGTGAGCAAAGGAATCTGTGTCACAAATAAGTTCAAGGGAAGGTGTTATGCCTGGATGTGCACGTAGGCCAGATTTATGCTTTTCTCCACCCAAACATCTCAGTGGAGTAAAGAGTAACAGAGCAGCATTGCTGCCAACATGTCTCGCCTCCCGCCACAGGGTGGCTTTTCTCCTATCTCAGAACTGAACAAATGTACAACGGGGTTGTATACCAAGATGTTCAGTTCCCAGGGGCAGGAAGGAGACAGTGGCCTTCCTCTGTCTGAACTGCAAGAGGCCTTCCTCTTTTACTAATCCTCCTCAGCACAGACCCTTCACAGGTGTTGGGCTGGCAGATGGTCAGGTCTTTCCTATCCCAGGAGGCCATATTTCAGACTATTATATGGGGAGAAACCTTGGACAATACCCGGCTTTCCAGGGCAGAAGTCCCTGCGGCTTTCCACAGTGCATTGTGCCCCTGGTTTATCGAGACTGGAGAATGGCAATGACTTTTACCAAGCATACTGCCTGTAAACATTTTGTTAAAAAGGCACATCTTGCACAGCCCTAGATCCCTTAAACCTTGATTCCATACAACACATGTTTCTGTGAGCTCAAGGTTGGGGCAAAGTTATAGATTAATAGCATCTCAGGGCAAAGCAATTGTTCAGAGTATAGGTCAAAATGGAGTTTCTTATGTCTTCCCTTTCTACATAGACACAGTAACAGTCTGATCTCTCATTCTTTTCCCTATAGTGATAGGAGAGAAAAACCCGTTTTCTGAGGAGAAATTCAAGCTGGCTGCAGAAATTTGCGTAAGTAACCAGCAGCCAGTGTTAATCCAGAAGACAATGGGGAGAATGTCTCCAGGGCATGTAAGAGGGCTTCATGGCAACCCCTCCCACCACAGGCCTAGAAGAAAATGTTTTCATGGGCTATGTCCAGGGTCCCTGTGCTATGCGCAGCCTAGGAACTTGGTGCCCTGCATCCCAGCCACGGCTGAAGGGGGCTAACCTAGAGCTCGAGTCATGGTTTCAGAGGGTGCCGGCTCCAAGCCTTGGCAGCTTCCACATGGTGTTGAGCCTGCGAGTGCACAGAAATCAAGAATTGAGGTTTGGGAACCACTACCTAGATTTCAGAAAATGTATGGAAATGCCTGGATGCCCAGGCAGAAGGTTCTCTGAGAAGATCCACTGGCTAGACTAATGGCAGTGGAAGTGAAAATGGGTATTTAACCAAGGTTTGAGTAAAAAGATGTTGCCAAGGAGGAATTAATAGGATTAGGAGACTGGTTGAACACTTCTTTGATAGCACTTATCAGTGCAAAATTATAATATAGTAAAGCCTTTTCTATGGCACTTTTTATCTGTATCTGTGTATTTACATTGTCTCACTTAAGGAGCCAGGAGCTCTTAGAGGACGCAACTTGTTCATTGTTGTACCTTCAGGATTCAGTATGAATATTCACTGATTAAATGAAAGAATATGTCAATGAAAAGTGAGGTAAAAGCAATAAATATGTAATAAGACATTTTTCTTTCACGATTTAGAGAATGGGAGAAAATTTTGTCCTGGGAGCTTGTCATTTGACATGTGCCTTGACACTTAGAAATGTCTCAGAGACAATTCTCACTTTTCAGTGAGAATGGAACAGGCCAAGGCTAGAGAAACAATCTGGGGACTATGCATTTCTTCAATCATTTTTTGAGTACTTACTATATGCCAGGCATTGGACTAGGTGTCAGAGATACAAACAAGAATGATGAGCTGCTCTTACTGTATCCTCTATGCTTATGAAGAGACAATTTCAATGTCTTCAATGCTTAACAATTATATATACAAGACATCACATGTGTACAAAGGAGAATGAACTCAGATTTGCCTGGAGGAATCAGGGAGAGATTCACAGGAGAGAAAACACTAGAGTTGAATCTTAAATAATATGTAGGGATTAACTTGGTATGGTGAGTATGGGGTGAGAGGCAAGAATAGCAGGCAGAGGAATTGAGTTAACAATAATATCTACCTTCTGTTGATGACATATTCTTTCCCAAGCAGCTTGATTTAGAGAATAAAGAGCTTGAATTAGAGAATAAAAAGTAACTATTCATTTCTTTCAATTACCCCAAAGAAATAGTTTACAATATGGTGATATGTCATCCATTTATGTCTATTGGCCTCAAAGGTTTTTTTCTCTCTCTTATGACCCTCCTGAAGCCTCTTGGTTGCCCATATTACATTCCTTTACTTCCAAATATCTTTCTAGACTCTTAGATTCTTTCTTTATATTTTAGAGATTAAATGTGTTATCTTAAACTTGATATTTTGGAATCAGATAGACCTAGATTCAAACCCAAACTTTGACACCCATTACTTGTTACTTTCCCATATTCTATACTTCTTGTTAATACCTGTGAGGAGTAAATAACACTTTGTTGACAAATATGTAGCTCATATTTAACATGTTACTTCCTTTCTTTACTCTGTTCACTGGGAAAAGGAGGGAACCTAATAATTTACTTGTGTTATGAATAGTAGCAAATACCTATTGGGAAATTTACATAACTGATATACTACTTTAAATGTAAAAAATAACAAAGAATAGACAAAAAGTCATAAAGTTCCACAGGTGTTAGTTGTTGGCTAATATCATTTGATTAACCCAGCTGGTACCTCTGCTGTCACAGAGGTGCCAGGCTGTGGCACCTCTGTGCCACATGAATGGCTGGCCTCTTAACATGTTCACAGTAGGTTTTATTATTCTCATTTCATCTTTGCATTAAATCCACAGGATATTATCACTCAATTCACAGAAGAGGAAATAGAAGGAGAGAAACATAGAGTGATTTTCATATCTGGTAAGTAGCAGACACACAATTTGAACTCAGGTTTTTTAGACTCTAAATTTTTGAGAGAACCAAAAAAGTACATTTAGAGAAATTAAAAATGCATGGTAGAAGGGTAAAGAAAATAGTTCAGTATGATAAACTATTTTCATCATACCCCATTCAAATGTATGGATGGGGTATGGTAAGAACTGAAATTTGAAAGAGAAATTAGAACTGGACTATAAGATTTGTATGACATGCTAAGTACAGTAGTTTCATTCTGATTATGAAGGTGATTCATAAGGAATTCAAACATGATTAAGACAGATTACCACATGTGTGTTTAGAAAGAACTCTGGGGAGACTAAGGGCTGAATGGGAATGAGGTGTATGTGTAAATCTGCAGCATGACTGGAGGCAGGGAATACAATTAGGAGGCTGTAGCACTGATCCTAGTGGGAGATAGAAGTCAATGCCCAAGTTTCATCTCCAGAGGGGTGATGTGTTGGAATCCTGTGAATGAACGGGATGTCTAGGAGACAGTAAACAAGCAGTATAGAAGAGGGCCAATAAATTAACTCCCAGGATAAATACAATTTAAAAAGACTTGGAAAATAACCCAAATAATCTGCACTTAGTCATGTATGGGGAATAGCAAGAAAATCCATGGTTATGAAAGGCAAGGTGACAAAAGGTTTCAAAAGCAATATTCCATTTCCATAAGCATCCAAGAGAACTTGAAGAGCATTTGATTTCCTCAAGAATCTCTCTAGACCAACAGCTGTTACAAGCCTGGGATCACTTGACTCTGTGTCACTTCCTCCCACCAAGGCCCTGGTCCCTCAAGATGTTCTCCAGAATCATAGTCTCTGAGAGCTGGAAGTGACCCTGGAGACCTCAGAGTAAAAGCCTCAGAGTCTCTTCTAAGTTCTTTCTCCCTCTAACACAGCTACACTTAGGCTCTGTAATCACTGACTTCTGTCTTCTGTCTCTCCTACCCTTGGGGATGCTGACTAGCCAGTCAATTAATGACCAGTCACAGGCTGTGACCTCATTAAAAAGTAGCTAATGAGGCACTCTGTTGTTCAGGGAACACAGTCTACTGAGGTTCCCAGTGGGTTGTTTTGGGGCCTGGAGGGAAAGCTTAGGTGAATAGAAAGGATCATATATGGGAGGGAGGGCTAATGACTCAGGCTGCAGAACCATAGCTTCAAACAAACTCATCTTGACAAGCAGCCACCTTTGCAGCTCAAGTCCTGCTGGCCTGCAGGTAGACAGGAGTAGATCTGGTCCAGAACAGCAGTGATTTTCCTCTGAGCTGTTAGCATGTCTGCTCTGCTGTCCTATTTTGATAAGGACTTCAATTTCTGAAGATTAAGAAGAGGATTTCCTTGCACTGAGTTTTGGTCTCATATCTCTTAACTGCTCATTTACAGAAGTCTCTGGTCTCTGTCTTACAGCCTGTGTCCCCTTATGGCCCATTTGCCATACCACAGGCAAAGTAATTTTTCCAAAATATATACCTGATTGTTTTTTCATGCTGAAAATGCTTAAATTAAGTTACAGAATTCACAAGATAGCATTCAAACACTTCAGCATAGAGGACTTTCAAGATTTGATGCTTACTTACCCCATCAAACTAAACCTCCTGTTCCCAGGTCAAACTGAAGGCCGGGCTGCTATTTCTTGTGGCCCAATAACAAGATGCAGATGAACTGGGGAGGAAGAGAGTTTTTATGAAACTGGTTACAAGGAGAAAGCCTGGAAATTATTGCCCAACCAACTCAAAATTTTCCAGAGCTTATATACTGTCTAAGCCATATATCTACATGTAAGCGTGCATTAATCTAAAGACATTAATGATTAACTTCTTTTAATCTATAACTAAGGCCTGAGTCCTGAAGACCTTCTTCTGGAGCTGAAATAAATTTACTGACTCTAAATGGATCCAGGTGCTGGGGTGATTACACTTATCTTGTCTCCTGCTAAATCCCAGAGGTATGGGAGTTCCTTCAGACCCCTTAATAAACTTGTTTGTGGGCCAGGCATGGTGGCTGACACCTGTAATCCCAGCACTTTGACAGGCCAAGGTGGGCAGATCATGAGCTCAGGAGATTGAGACCATCCTCACTAACACGGTGAAATCCCATCTATAATAAAAAAAAAAAAAAAAAAAAAAAATTAGCTGGGCGTGGTGGCACATGCCTGTAGTCCCAGCTACTGGCGAGACTGAGACAGGAGAATCACTTGAATCCAGGAGGTAGAGCTTGCAGTGAGCCAAGATCAGGCCACAGCACTCCAGCCTGGGAGACAGAGCAAGACTCTGTATCAAAATAAATAAATAAATAAATAAAAATAAACAAACTTGTTTGTGGAGGCCTGGGGAGTTTCTTCAGACTCACAATAAAACTTGTTTAATCCTAAATGGTCTTGTTAAGAATTTCTTCATTATTTTTTCATTCTTTAAGGCCTCGGCAAAACTCTTGGTGAGCAGTTTTTTTTTTTGTTTGTTTGTTTGTTTTTTACGTTCCAGCCTTTGTATAAGGGCACTAGCTTTTAATATTTAACTTAACCACTCAGTCAGTACTGAAACAGTTGTTATGGAGGCCTGCATTAGTGAGAACNTGGCGTGGTGGCACATGCCTGTAGTCCCAGCTACTGGCGAGACTGAGACAGGAGAATCACTTGAATCCAGGAGGTAGAGCTTGCAGTGAGCCAAGATCAGGCCACAGCACTCCAGCCTGGGAGACAGAGCAAGACTCTGTATCAAAATAAATAAATAAATAAATAAAATAAACAAACTTGTTTGTGGAGGCCTGGGGAGTTTCTTCAGACTCACAATAAAACTTGTTTAATCCTAAATGGTCTTGTTAAGAATTTCTTCATTATTTTTTCATTCTTTAAGGCCTCGGCAAAACTCTTGGTGAGCAGTTTTTTTTTTTGTTTGTTTGTTTGTTTTTTACGTTCCAGCCTTTGTATAAGGGCACTAGCTTTTAATATTTAACTTAACCACTCAGTCAGTACTGAAACAGTTGTTATGGAGGCCTGCATTAGTGAGAACTGGCCTGCCACAATCCCCACTGTCAATTTGCACATGATTCCTATCATGCTTGTATATTTACTTATCACAAGAATCATAGGGAGATGGGGCATCATAATCTTTCTGGCTACTTCCTGCTGAGAGGGGGCCATCACTATGGGGCACCGAATGCAATGCTGGAGTGGAAGAAGTCGATTTGTTCCCAATTGCACTCTCTGTTTCCGGGGGTTAGAGGCAGCACCTGCTGAAATATAATAGTGTGCAACAGCAACATACATAAATAGGTTGCTTCTATTTTCTTCTGAGGTTTAAGCTGCCTAGTCTTCAGTTCACAGGGCTTTAAGAAAGCACAGCTTAGTTTCAGTGATTTCCAATTAGGAAAAATGAGGAAAATGGAAAAGAAACAGGAAAAAATGGAAGACATTATTTTGGAGACTTGTAGCCAGAAAAATTATAATTTAATCCAAACTGTACAAAATAATAAAAATTTAAAACATCAGGCAGTACTAGAATTTAACAACTGGTGTACTATAGTTTTGAAACATAATTTTCCTCCAGTTTCCCATTTTTATTGAAAGACAAATCATGGTAGGACTGATTTGTTTTCTTATACTTGGCCTAATTATTTGTATACAGTGCAGCAAGAATAATTATTTTACACATAGTCCTTTTAAATTGGCTTTCATGAAAGTTTGTTCCATAGAAAGAATCTGAGATAAGACCTTTTTAAAGCCAAGCCCAGCTATGAATTTGTACAATCAAATATCTATGAGTTAGGTGAATTCTTCTCCTCTTGAGGTTCTAAGATAACTTGGGGTTCCTGGCCTGTCAGAAAGTGACATTCTTTACTTACCACAGACCAGAAACCCTGTACAGGGACTGTGTACACAAAATATGAGGCCAGTTCCAAGGGCTTTATTGGCTCCATAAGTCAAGTTTAATTCCTTAAAGGAGAGCATACTATTCTAGTCAAAGCCTTGGTAAAATAACCAGTTTCTCCAATTGTGTCTTGTAACAAAAGAAAACATATTCTTATTGCACTTATGCAAATAACTATATTGCCATAAGTTAAGAATACTCACAAATAGTTTCCAAATTCTGGAGAAATCAGAAACAAATATGCTCCAAATTTTGTTCATAGGAGTATAATTTACTTAATTGTTAAAAGCTGTTAATAGCTAAAAAGAAAAGCTCCCTTGACTCTGAAAAGCAAAATAAATGATTAGCAACAATTTAAGCAAACAGTCAAAAAGATCACTTCAGTCTCCTATTAGTTCAGTTTATGCAGTTAATTCCTGTCCTGCTTGATGTTAATGAACATTTTAGCTCTTTAAGAGTCCTGAACATTTTTTCCTCTATTCTGATGTCATAGTCTCCAAATTTATCAGAAACCTGCATTCAAGAGCACCTGTTAAAGCTTTATAGCTGACTAGAAAACCACCTTCTAAAGAGGACCAAAACAAGATAACAATTGTTTGTGGATGACAAAATGTTTTAAGGTAGCCATAGTTAAAGACACAATTGACAAGGAAATGTGTTACCTCTATGGCACACAATAATTTAACATAATTATAATTATTACTGATAATGTATACCAAGATATATCAGACTTATAGGAGTTTCACATGATTTGGAACACATACCAACAACATATTTATAAAACTATAGCACAAAGAAAGCCAAACCCCATTTTCTATTTGGCTATGCTTCCTGTATGATTTTTGGTACTAAATAAACCAAATTTTACTTTTATATTAGTGCATTATTATGTTAACCTCAGTTCTTTTTTTTTTCTCAGTATCTATTTCAGTGGTTATACCTTGTCTTCAAGTATCTACTTTGGTAGACTAAACATAGTGGCATTCATGTACCTACATAAAACTGACCTTTCTGGTAAAATGGAAACTGAATTCCCTATCATTTTGTCCCTGCCATGCCCCGACCACAAGATAATGCTCTTTCTCCATCATTTCTCATCTTAAAAAAGAGGACACCCATCTATTTTGTTGCTTATGCCAGAAGTATGGTTATAGTCCTTGAAACCTTCTTCTTCATCAATTACCACCTACAATATATTTTACCAAGTCTTGTCAATCTCATATTTCAAATATATTCTGAATCTGAACTCTCACCTTTATTGTTACTATCCAAAAATAAACCACAACTATACCAGTCTCCCTCTTTCTACTCTTGCAACTTACAGTACATGCTCTACCCAGCAGCTACCAGCATTTTTAAAAATCACCCTCTTGAATCAAAATGTTTCAATGGATACCTATTTGATATGGTTAGGCTTTGTGTCCTCACCTAAATCTCATCTTGAATTGTCATCCCCAGGTGGTTAGAGTTGGGACCTTGTGGGAAGTGATTGGATTATGGGGGCAGTTTCCACAATGCTGTTCTCAAGGTAGTGAGTAAATGCTCATGAGATCTGATGGTTTCATATATGGTAGCTTTTCCTGCACTGACACATGCTTTCTCTCTCACCTGATGCAATGTAATATGTGCCTGCTTCCCCTTCTGCCATGATTGTAATTAGTCTCTTCTCACACAGCTATAAATAACTTCCTGGGACTGGATAATTTGTTAAGTAAAGAAGTTTAATTGACACAGTTCTGCATGGCTGGGAAGGCCTTCAGAAACTTAAATTGGTGCCAGGAGTGAGGTAATACTATAAAGATACCCAAAAATGTGGAAGCAACTTTGAAACTGGGTAACAGGCAGAGGTTGGAACAGTTTGGAGGGGTCAGAAGAAGACAGGAAGATGTGGGAAAGTTTGGAACGTCCTAGAGTCTTGCAGGACTCAGAAGACAGGAGGATGTGGGAAAGTTTGGAACTTACCTGAGACTTGTTGAATGATTTTGACCAAAATGCTGAGAGTAATGGGGACAATGAAGTCCAGGTTGAAATGGTCTCAGATGGAGATGAGGAACTTATTGGGAACTAGAGTAAAGGTGACTCTTGCTATGCTTTAGCAAAGATCCTGGTGGCATTTTGCTCCTACCCTACAGATTTGTGAAACTTTGGTCTTGACAGAGATGATTTAGGGTGTCTGGCAGAAGAAATTTCTAAGCAGCAGAGTATTCAAGAGATTACAGAACATAAAAGTTTTAAAAAATTGCAAACTGACTCTGTTATAGAAAAGAAAAACTCATTTTCTGGGGGGAAATTCAAGCCAGCTGCCAAAATTTGCATAAGTAACAAGGAGCTGAACATTAGTCACCAAGACAATGGGGAAAATGTCTCCAAGGCATGTCAGAGATCTTGGCAGCAGCCCCTCCCATCACAGGCCTGGAGGCCTACAAGGAAAAAATGGTTTCCTGGGCTGAGCCCAGGGCTCCCCTGCTCTGTGAAGTCTCAAGATTTGGTGCCGTGCATCCCTGCTGCTTCAGCTCCAGCCACTGCTAAAAGGGACCAAGGTACAACTCAGGCTGTTGCTTCAGAGGGTGCAAGCCCCAAGCCTTGGCAGCTTCCACATGGTGTTGGGCCTGTGAGTGCACAGATGTCAACAATTGAGGTTTGGGAACCTCCACCTAGATTTCAAAGGATATTTGGAAATGCCTGACAGTCCAGGCAGAAGTTTATTGCAGGGGTGAAGCCCTTGTGAAAAACCTCTAGTAGGGCAGTGCAAAGGGGAAATGTGGGGTTGGAGCCCCAACACAGGGTCCCCACTGGGGCACTGCTAGTGGATCTGTGAAAAAAGGCCCACAATCTCCAGACCTCAGAATGGTAGATCTGCCAACAGCTTGCACCATGCACCTAGAAAAGCTGCAGACATTCAACACTAGCCTGTGAAAGTAGCCAGGATGGATACTGTACCCTGAAAAGCCACAAGGGTGGAGCTGCCCAAGACTGTGGGAGCCCACTCCTTGCATCTGCATGACCAGGATGTGAGACTGGAGTCAAAGGAGATTATTTTGAAGCTTTAAGATTTAATGGCTGCCCCCACCACCAGACTTCAGACTTGCATGGGGCCTGTAGCCATTTGTTTTGGTCAATTTCTTCCATTTGGAATGGAAGCATTTATACAATGCCTGTATCCCGTTGTGGGTAACTAACTTGCTTTTAAGTTTACAGGTTCATGGGCAGAAGGGACTTGTCTTGTCTCAGATGAGACTTTGGACTTGGAATTTTGAGTTAATGCTGAAATGAGTTAAGGCTTTGGGGGACTGTTGGGAAGGAATGATTGGTTTTGAAATGTAAGGACATAAGATTTGGGAGGGGTTGGGATGGGATGATATGATTAGACTTTGTGCCCCCGCCCAAATCTCATCTTCAATTGTAATCCCCAGGTGTTGAGGGAGAGACCTAGTGGGAGGTGACTGGATCATGGGGGCAGTTTTCCCAATGCTATTCTCGTGATAGTGAGGGAGTTCTCATAAGATGTAATGATTTTATAAATGGCAGTTTCTCCTGGGCTTTTCTCTATTTCTCTCTCTCTTCCCTGCCACCATGTAAGATATGTCTGCTTCCTCTTCCACCATGATTGTAAGTTTCCTGAGGCCTCTCCAGCCATGTGGAACTGTGAGTCAATTAAACCTTTTTCCTCTGTAAATTACCCAGTCTCAGGAAGTTCCTTATAGCAGTGTGAAAATGGACTAATACACTATTTCATACAGTTTAAACTCCAAAATCTTTAACATGCTGAAAAGGAATTCCTCTATGACCTGACCTCTGTCTACCTAGCAAGCCATTTTTCACCTTTCTTTCCCATATTTACAACATTTCAGCAAATATCAGTGTTCTTGTACTTTTGAAATGTACCAAGTTCTTCCTCACCTGGGACTTCTGTGATCTTTTTCAGTCTAGAATGCAATTTTCCTACCTCTTAACCTAGTTGCAAAAATTAGCTTGCACAATATCATCTAAGGAACCCCTAAAATATTATTTTGTTATTATTTGTTTGTTATTCCTTTTTCTTTCCCTCTGGGACAATTTTCACAACTTTTATAAGTATAAGGCCATTTATTTAAATAATACCCAGTACATCTAGAACCTGCTCAAAGCCAAATGCAAGAATAAATACTTTACCTTTTTAAATTAGCTATAAAATTTACAGCAACCCAATTGGTTAAATTGCAATTGTATTGACATTTTTTGAAGACTCCTGTGAAGTTGATAGTTTTCTATTGTCTTTTCATGGTAATAAGTACAGTATTGTAAACTTTCTGAAAACTTTAAACCATTAAATTTTAAGTTTCTTAGTGTTATCTAGAATTCCTAAGCATATTCTTATGAATATTGTAACTATATGTAAGAGTATATTGATGTTTCAAGTAAGTAGGAGAAATAACATATTTTTCAATAAATTATGTTAGGACAATAAGGCTGGCTATTGGAAAAAAACAAACAAACAAACAAACAAACAAAACACCAAACATACCTCCTACCAGATAAATTCCACATTGCAAAAGATTTAAATATTAAACAATGAAAGTAAAGAAGTATTAATAGAAGTAATAAAAGAATATTTTTGTAGACCCAAGTTTGACACCTAAACCCGAGGAATAAAATATTACCAAAAGCAAAGTTAAGAGAGAAATAACAACGTGTTAGGCTATTCTTGGGTTTCTATAAAGAAGTAGATGAGACAGGGTAATTTACAAAGAAAAGGAGTTTAATTGGCTGTTGGTTCTGCAGGCTGTAAAAGCATGATGCTGGCACCTGCTCAACTTCTGGAGAGACCTCAGGGAGCTTTTACCCATGGTCAAAGGTGAAGCAGGAGCAGGCACATTGCATGGCTGGAGCAGACACAAGAGATGGGTGGGGTGGTATCACGCACTTTTAAACAACCAGATCTCATGAGACTTACTCACTATCATGAGAATAGCACAAAGCCCTAAGGAATCCACCCCTGTGACCCAAATACCTCCTACTAGGCCCTACCTCCAACATTGGGGATCATAATTCAACATGTGATTTAGAGGGATTTCAGCATGAGATTTAGAGAAAAATATGAGATTTGAGGGGTTAGGGGAGGAATGATATAGTTGGACAACATCCAAACTATCTTATTCCTCCCCTGACCCCTCAAATCTCATGTTTTTCTCACATCACAAAATACAATTATGCCTTCTCAACAGTTCCCCAAAAGTCTCAATTCATTGTAGCATCACTCACATGTCCAAAGTCTCAAGTACAGAGTCTCATTTGGAGCTGATTTCCTTCCAGCCATGAACCTGTAAAATCAAAACAAGTTATTTACTTTCAAGATACAATGGTGGTACAGGCAATTGGTAAATATTTCCACTCCAAAGGGGTGAAATGGGCCAAAAGGAAGAGGCTACAGGCCCCATGCAAGTCTGAAACCCAGGGGGGCAGTCATTAAATCTTAAAACTCCAAAATAATCTCTTTTGACGCCATGTCCCACATCCAGGGTGCATTGGTGTGAGGGGTGGGCTCCCAAGGCTTTGGGCAGTTCTGTTTCTGTGCTTTTCCAGGTAAAGGATGCAGGATGCTTGTGGATCTATCCTTCTGGGGTCTGGTGGATGGTGGCCCCCTTCCCACAGCTCTGTTAGGGAATTCCCCAGTGAGGACTCTGTGTGGGGCCTCCAATCTCACATTTTCCTTCAACACTTCCCTAGTAGAGGTTCTCTGTGAGGGTTCTACCCCTGCAGCAGGATTCCTGGGTACCCAGGCTTTCTCGTATATCTTCTGAAATCTAGGTGGATGTTGCCAAGTTTCTTTCACTCTTGTACTCTGTTTCTGCCAGCTTAACACCAAATGGAAGCCACCAACCCTTTTGGCCTGTGCCCTTTGGAGTGGTGGCCCAAGGGGTACCTTGGCCCCTTTGAGCCCCAGCTGGAACCAGAGCAGCCTGGATGTGGACAGCAGTATCCTGAGGCTGCACAGGGCAATGAGGCCCTGGTTCTGGCCCCCAAAACCATTCTTCCAGCCTAGGTCTCTGGGCCTATGATGAGAGTGGTTGTCACAGAGGTATTTGAAATGCTTTCAAGACCTTTTCTCATTGTCTTGGTAAATAGCACTTGGCTTCATTTGTAGTTATGCAAATCTCTCTAGCAAATTGTTGCTCCAAAGTCTGCTTGTATTCTTCTCCTGAAAATGGGTTTTTATTTTCTACCACATGGCCAGGCTGTAAGTTTTCCAAACTTTTATATTCTGCTTCTCCTTGACATAAAATTCCAACTTTAAATCATTTATTTGCTCCCATATCTGATCATAGGTTGTTAGATGCAGCCAGATCACATCTGAACATTTTGCTGCTTAGAAATTTCCTCCACCAGATGCCCTAAATTATCACTCTTCAGTTCAAACTTCCACAGATCCCTAGGGCATGAACAGAATGCAGCCAAGATCTTTGCCAAGGCATAACACATGTTACTTTTGCTCCAGTTCCCAATAAGCTTCTCATTTCCATCTGAGACCTCAGCAGCCTGGCCTTCACCATCCATATCACTATTGGCATTTTGGTCACCACCATTTAAGTGGTCTCTAAGAAGTTCCAAACTTTCCCTCATCTTTCTGTCTTTTTTGAGCCCCCTAAACTCCCCAACCTCTGCCCATTACCCAGTTCCAAAGTTGCTTCCATAGTTTCAGGTATCTTTATAGCAATGCCCCACTGCCACTACCAATTTTCTGTGTTAGGCAATTCTTGCACTGCTATAAAGAAATCCCTGAAAGTGGGCAATTTATAAAGAAAAAGTATTTAATTGACTCATGGTTCTGATGGCTGTAAAAGCATGGCACTGGCATCTGCTTGGCTTCTGGGGAGGAAGAACTTGAATCTTACTTTGCTTAATTGTAAAATGAATTTGCTTTTAGCAATTATCTCATCTAAATCCCTCATTGTTGATCAAATTATTCATTTCTGATGGCAATGATTGTGCTTTATGATATTTTATATTTTCATGTCAACAATATATAAAAATTTAAAATTTGAAGGCACTAAGCAAATATAGGAGTCAGCTAAGATCCACTGTAAGACTTGAAAAAAGCAGCATTATGATTGAGATTATGTTTGTGAAATTTTGAAATTACTTTAACAAGGATTAAGAACTTGAAAATGAATCTGCAAGAGACAATTGGAAACAGCTCATTCTACCTGGGAAGAATAGCCTAAGGAAGGAGTCTTTTAAGGCTATTGGGCTCTATCCACAACATAAAAGCCAACACTTCCTTCCTTCAGGGCATGTAAAATGAAATGAAGAGCAAGAATTATGTACTGGAAGTGTTATAGGGTTTTCTACTGAATGGTGTCAGAATTGTCCAACCAAGATGATGGCCAAGATGACATTTGGTAATTGTTATTGTTTTGACCATTGTGTGTCCCCAAGGTCATATTACAAGTAGTTTCATATTGTTCACAATATATGTCACATTTGTGCTCATTAGCAAAGTGAATATCTCGAATGGTTTAGCCACAGAAGTGTCAAAGTGCCAATTGCACCAATAAGAAAAACAGATTAAGTCTATGATGGGTAGGTAAAGGAATCTGGCAGATGATAATGACAGGTTTACATCAACACTGGGCTCGCTTCTCTCCACCAAGCTTTCCAATAGCCATTTCAATAGCTGGGTTTCATTCCAATAGATATGTGAAGAGAGGCAGAGAAGTGTCCCAAACATGAAACTAGTTGTTATTCAATAGTATTTAGCCTTACTTCCTAAGGTCTATGGATATGCTGAGTTTCTGTAGGGCTAGGGTCTTGCAGACCATCCTGATGAAGGTCATTTTCTTCACCTCATTATTTCTCAGGCTGTAGATAATGGGGTTCAACATAAAAGTGCACAGCAGTGTTAGTGACAATCTGATAGCATGCGTTCGTGCTTCTCAGGAGAATTTATTTTGATAGCCTGAAAAGTTCTGGTGAAGTCTTAATGATAGATAGAAAAGAGAGACGAACAAGGAGGATGTGACGGATCAGCGTAGAAGAAGGTTTATGCTTCCCTTTAGCTAATGGGATTCTTGAGGATGGCAGCAGCAATGAGAGTGTAGAACACAAGATCAGTCAAGCAGGGGAGCAATGACCACCAGAATGTTTCCGATGATGGCGTAGATCTCAAAAGCAGTGCTGTGTATGCACAGATCCGCAGCCTCTCAGCACAGGTATGGCTGTCACACAAGAAATTGCGGTTCACCGTTGTTGTGCCACAGAAATGGAAAGCTGAAGAGCCAGCATTGGTGTCTGGCACAGTAGCTACAGGAATAGCCTGGGAATGCCAAGAAAGGCAGTAGCCCAGTTGGCCTGTGTCCTTTGTTCATGATGACTGCGGTAGGTGGCAATAGGGACTGCAGATGGCCACATAGGTGGTCATATGCCATGGTAGCCAGGAGAAGCATTCAGCTACCTCCGAAAGAAGAAAAGAAATACATCTGAGTGGCACAGCGCAAAGGAAGGGAGATGTGTTGTGTCCTGGGCAAGCAGTGCGTCCCCAGCATTTTGGCCACAATGACTAGGTTGAAGCCAATATCCAGGAAAGATAAGTTTCTGAGGAAGGAGTACATGGGGCTGTGTAGCATGGGGTCGGCTAGGGTAACCAGAATGATGAGGCTCTTTCCCATCAAAGTGACCAGGTAGATGGTTAGAAATGTCAGGAAGAGCAATGACTGTATTTCAGTAAGCAGGGAAGAGAAGCTCATGGGGATAAATTCACTTATTTCTGTCCGGTTTCCTGTAGCCATAAGTATAGGCATAAATCCCCAGCTGTGGTCCTGGAGAGGAATTCTTGATTGGAAGTTAGATTTTCAATCTGTTTTTCAGATTTTCTCTTACTGTCAGTGATAGAGGCAAGGTCCGCACCTCAGCTGGAAGAGGAAGAGTCTTGTGTTGGCTAAGAATAAAGACACAATAAAGAGTGGTCAGAGCCTAAGCACTGAAATGAGCCATAGGTCACCTTTCTCCTCTCTTTTCTGTTCCATTTTTTATCTTGTTAGCATATTTACTAAAACAAATCTGATCTTGTTCACACACACTCGTTTTCTTCTGTACCCTTAATTCTTTTGTAATAGGGTTAAGTGAAAGGGATCCTGAGGCAATGGAGTGAAGTAAGATGAGAAAACAGTAGGAAGTTTCTATTTATACCTGTTATATATTGGCCTTCATCAAAGACATATTGTTTTCATCTTCATCTGCTGTCAAAACTATTACTAATCTTTCTGTATGCATTTAGGGACTCCAGTTCCAAAACAATTGACAGGGTATGCAGTGAAAAATTTATATTGTATCATATTTTATTTTGAAATTATTCTAAGTAGAAAAAATAGAGGTGAAGGGATGAGTGAGAATAATGTTTACAGGGTCTGGTTGTTTTAATGCACTTCCCCTCTCACTCAATGTAAGAATTGTAGACTACTTCAAATCACATAATACTTATTCTTTCTTGCCACATCAGACTATGGAAAACAATGTTAGCAGTTTCCTCTTTGGTCCAGCATATCTATAATTGACAACTGATTCTTAGTACCTGCATAATCCACTGGCTCTCAAAATTAATATCTGAGAGGAGTATTATACTACAACTCTGTGGAAAGTGAGTGTGTCCAAGGAGATTCCGACTACATCTCTTTCAAGAACAGGAAAATTGGAAAAAACAAAACAGATTCCCACAAAAAAAAAAAAAAAAATCTATAAAATTATAGGAAACATTACAGTGAAGTTTCAAAGGAAAACATTCATGGATAAAAAGTTATGAAATGAGGTAGAATCTTAAATAATATGAAAGGAAACTCTGTATTTATTCAATTTCTATGGCAGCACTGATGATACAACGATTGATTATTCACTGAAGCTTAAAATGTAATGGAGAAAATATTTAAATAATCAATTATAACACATCACAATGAAAGTCAAAATGCAGAAATATATAGTACCTTAAAGGGGCACAGGAACACATAACATAGTCTTTAAAGGCTTTCTAGGCAACAGAGATCAAAATAAAATTGGCTAAAATATAGGAATAGGCACCGCGGGAAGAGGGTGTTGGAGGCCGGCTACATGGAAGATGGGCAGCTTTCCGACATGACTCAGATTCTGACATAACGGTGGCACCCAGTGACAGGCCGCAGCAAGTGTGGAAAGTGCTAGGCGGGGACAGTGCTTATGAGGGCCTTCCAGAGCAGGGCAACTGCATGTGCACCAGTATCATATTACCGAGTTGTTGAAAGTGTGGATTCAAGTGAAGAGAGTTTTTCTAATTCAGATGATGATAGCTGTCTTTGGAAGTGCAAGTGACAGAAATGTTTTAACCCTCCTCCCAAACCAGAGTCTTTTCAGTTTGGCCAAGAGCAGTCAGAAACCACCTGTTTCTGGAGCAAAGAAGATTAATAATATGTGGGGTGCTGTACTGCAAGAACAGAATTAAGATTCAGTGGCCACTGAACTTGATATCTTGGGAATGGAGGGTGCTATTGACAGAAGCGGACAGTTCGAGACCTACGATTGTTTGCTTGCTAAGAAACTTAAGAGGGAATCTCAAGAGCATATAGAAGGACTAGATGAGAAACTAGCTGAATATATGCATGGTGGTAAAAAAAAAAAAAAAAAAAAAAAAAAAAAAAAAAAATAGGTCATCTCAAAAGGAAATGACCTGTCAAAGACAGGCTAGGAAACAGACTAGAACCAGAAATAAACTATAAAGGTCGATATGAGACCACAAAGGAAGATTCTCAAGAGAAAGTGGCTAATGAAATTTCATTCGGGTTACAGGAACAAAGAAAGATCTGATGGCTCAAGTAGTGAGGATTATTGGGAACAAAAGGCAATTGAACATCTGATGGAAACTGCTGAAGTGGAACAAAATGGCCTCTTTATAATGAATGGTAGTCAAAGAACACTGGGTAGAGTTTTTCTGAATCTCTTGAAAAACACTCCTAGTATGAGCAAGGAACAAATTAAGGATGTTTTCTACATTGAAAACCAAAAGGAATATGAAAATTAAAAAGCTGCTAGGAAAAGGAGAATACAATGAAAAAAATGAAATAAGCTATTAAAAGTCTAAATTTTCAAGATAATGATATATCATGAGAAACTTTTGCAAGTGGCATAAATGAGGCCCTGGTCTCTCTTGATGAGTCACAGGAAGGACATGGAGAAGCCAAGCTGGGTGTAGAGGAAGCCGTTGAAGTTGATCATTCTCATAATTTGGCCGTCTTTTAAGTACATTTTCAATAGTTTGAGGAATAAGCCTTTCTAAAATAACATTTTAATAAACAATTTTTACTAAAATTGCAATGTTTTGCACTGATTGACATGAGAATCTGGAGGAAAGATAATTGTTTTCGTGTTTTAAATAAAAACTAATATATGTGGCAAAAGGAATGCAATTGATAGAAACATTTAAATATATCTCATGTTTGACAAGATACTTAAGAGTATGTAGCATAGGATTTAATTTTTCAATCTGTTGCATGTGCTGATTATTGTATTACTAGCTAATAATCAGTTTTGTCCAGGTCATTATAACATATTATTCAAAAGTTTATTTCCCTTTTCTAATTTATCTTTGCAATAAACTATGCTTTGGCTTTAAAACATTCCATTAAAAGATCAGAATGAGACATATAAATTATTAAACTGTTACAAATGCATTCAAATTTGTTTTTTCTGTGTTCCAAGAACTTAGGCAATTTTAATGAAAAAGACTAAAATTAAAAGAGGTTTATACTGATGACTCTTCCCACTTATTTGTTTGTCCAGAGGTAAATAAATGTCAGTTTTCAAAGATCTATTTGTATTTTTTTAATTTAATTTTATTTTATTTTATTTTATTTGAGATAGAGACTCGATCTGTTGCCCATGCTGGAGTGCAGTGACACAGTCTTGGCTCGCTGCAACTTCTGCCCACCAAGTTTAAGTGATCTCATGCCTCAGCCTCCGAGGTAGCTGGTATCACAGGTGTCCCACCATGTCTGGATAATTTTGTGTTTTAATAGAGACAGGGTTTTGCCATGTTGGCCAGGCTGGTCTAGAACTCCTGGCCTCGGGTGATACACCCGCCTCGACCTCCCAAAGTGCTGGGATTGTAGTCATGAGCCACCACAACTGGTCTATTTGTTCTTAAATTTTGCGTGTTCTTTGACTTATTAATTAACTTGGTCATAAACTAAATGTGATCTACACCTGTGTGTTACCACATACATTTAAAAAATTCCCAGGTCAGGTGTGGTGGCTCACACCTGTAATCTCAACATTTTGAGAGGCTGAGATGGGAGGATCACTTGAGCCCAGGAGTTTGAGATCAACCTGGGCAACATAGCAAGACCCTGCCTCTAATTTAAAAAAAAAAAAAAATTCCCAGTGGTAGCCTGCCTAAGACTGTTTTACCTTATGTTAAGGAAATTGTGTACTTAAAATATTACATGTGCATAAAATTTTAAATTACTCATTTTATTAATGAAAATAAAGGTAGCTTATTTTAGACATTCCAAGAGTTAACTATAGTTTACAAAACATATTAAGCAAAATATGCTTAATACATTAAGGAAAATTTTGTATATTAAGCAAAATGTAAAATTCAGTAATTATAAACTATTCCTTACAAACAACATACTTGAAATCTTTCAGTAGTTCCTGAAAATATGGTCATTGAAGTTGGATCTAAGAGGAAAATGGTTATTGGTTGCTTTTATTTATAAAGAATGCAAAATAAAATTAGATTTTGGGCAGTCCTTAAAAAAATATAGGCACAAACAGGGTGCTATGTGTAATTAGGAAAATATTGTAATGAAAGTGAACTGCAATAGCAAAACAAAATTTTACTGAAAACAGTAAAGCTTGGATTTGACTCTGACTCTGCCTAAAATAGAAAATTTACATGGAAAGGCTTGAAGTGCTCTCCCATAAGATGCAGAAAATGGAGAAATAGATGAAAATGAGATAAAACTTAAAATAAAAGCAGAAAACAATGTAACAAATAATTAATGTCCCTGAAAATCAGCCAAACAAATGGAGCTGGAATAATAAATAGTAAGAAAGATAATGAAGATGTTATTAAGCAAACAGAAATCAATTAGATAATAGCAAGAACTCATGAAGCAACAGGCAAAATCAAAGAATGACTAACAACCCGTGTGCCCCGTGAACAATATGTTTTCAAGAATATATTAAAACATTGCAGAATCTATGCTGAAAAAAATTATTTCTTAAAATAATACTTATCACACTGAAATTGGACTGCTCTGTGGCACTAACAAGTAAATAAAAGAAACAAAAT
Source organism: Rhinopithecus bieti (assembly GCF_001698545.2). Classification (NCBI taxonomy): domain Eukaryota; kingdom Metazoa; phylum Chordata; class Mammalia; order Primates; family Cercopithecidae; genus Rhinopithecus; species Rhinopithecus bieti. Next base: position 42,357 of record NW_016811130.1, read on the forward strand.
TTATAATTGTGAGGAAAGTATTGGAGATTATAGCAACTGTAATTGCTCAAACTCTCTTTTCTCCCTCTCTCTCTCACACACACATGCACATAAACACACACACACACAAACCTACACAATTTTGAATAAAACAAAAGGATCAATGATATTGGTAAACACAGCATATCAATTAGAAACTACTGTTTTATTATAAGACATTCTAGACTTTTGTACTTCAGAATAAACAGAGTGAAGTCATGGGAGATAGGAACATACCAATTTAAAATAATGGGACATATCTAAGCTATCAAAGGAGATGGCCCTCTTCTGAAAAAAAAAAAGTAAGTAATAGGAGAAACATGTAAACATCTGTAAACTGTACTACCAACAACATAAAATAAAATACTATTGAATAGGTAGTCATAAACCTGTTCAATATGTTGTAAGAAAATGCACCTGGAAATAAAAAAATGTCATTAGGAAATTAAAAGACTGTGAAAACCAGTCTTGGATACTGAAGGAAACTGAATTAAGAGAATGTTTGAGAAATTGAGGAATACTATGAAATGATAAAATTATAGAATAAATTAAAATTCAGGAAATAAAATAGATAAATTTCTAGGAACGTAGAATGGCAGATCAAAGTAGAGAAATGATAGACAAAATGCTAGCAAAAGTAAAATTATTGAGCTAATAATTTTAAACTTAAAGTAGTTCTTACTATACAAAAAATGTATGGAAACATACTCACTCATATCTTTTTTTTTTTCTCATTAAACTTTTTTAATGGGTCTCAAAATTCTGTGACAAATTTTGGTCAAGTTGTTTCCATTAAAAGTACTGATTTTAAAACTAATAACTTAAAACTGCCACACGCAAAAAAGAAAACCAAAGTGGTCCACAAAACATTCTCCTTTCCTTCTGAAGGTTTTGCGATGCATTGTTATCATTAACCAGTCTTTTACTACTAAACTTAAATGGCCAGTTGAAACAAACAGTTCTCAGGCCGTTCTTCCACCACCGATTAAGATTAGGGTGGCAGTATTAGGCATAATATTCATCTATCCTTCTGAGCTTTCTGTGCAGACTTGGTGACCTTGCCAGCT
>NW_016811130.1:48943-63704 GCF_001698545.2 Rhinopithecus bieti
AGAAAAAAAAAAAAAAGGAATAGACAATTATCATTACTTTCAGAAGAAAAGTTGTTCAATGACTGAAAACTAACTTGTTCAATGAGTTGACTAATCATGCAATGTATTTTAAGAATTAATATTTTTCTTATACACAAGGAAAAAGCAGTCGCAAAATAAATTTCATGTTATCAATAAAAAAATTTGAAATAAACATATCAGGAAATAATTAGTATCCTGTTTAAAATAATCAAAACCCTTATGAAATGTCATAATCTAATCTTGAACAAATTTCGTGTCATATTGTGTTTATGACTAGAGAAATAGTTTTACGAAAATATAAATTTTTGTCAAATTATTAAAACTATTTAAAGTAATTCCAAAATAAAAAAAGTCCTATGTTTGTGACCATATGTTAACTTTGTAACATTATTTTATAGTTTATCACATTATGTATAACATGAAAATATTTTATAATATCTCTACACATGCTTTAAGTATACTATATTTATATTAGACAAGACATGGAAACATAATGAAGGCCAAAAATAGTGTATATATAAGAAAAATACAATAAAGAGCTCTGGAGCAATGCAAAAACAAGCCCAGTTAAACTCTCACCATTTATCATAAATAATTACATTCAATATAGATGATGATTTAAATGTTGAAATTAAGCTCTAGTTGAGTGTGAAGAAAATATGTTTATATTTTATTACATATGTTTGTGGTCTTTCTAAGCAGTATACTAAAACAAAATTCCTGAAGAAAAAAGATGATTGATTAGCCCAAGTAAAAATTAAATGATTTTAAACATAAAAATACAAAATTAAAAAAGAAATAACATTAAAATAAGAAAATGTCTTAAGATATATGGCAAAAGATTCCCACAGATTTTCAAAGAGTAGAAATTTAGGTAGAGGGGGCATAAAAGCCAGCATAGATCAGTGGAAATGAGAAACCAGAAATAAATTCACACATATATGGTCAACCGATGTTCAACAAGTGTGCCAAGAACACATAATCGAGGAAAGGGTAATCTTTTCGACAAATGATTTTGGAAAAACTGAATATTCATATGCAAAACCATGAAATTTTATTTTATGTTTTATTATACCACACACAATAATCAACTCAAAATGAATTAAAAATGTAAATGTAAGAACTGAAACTCCCCAGCGCTTTGGGTGGTCAAGGCGGGCAGATCACCTGAGGCAAGGAGTTCAAGACCAGCCTGGCCAATATGGCAAAACCCTGTCTCTCCTAAATATACAAAAATTAGCCAGGTGTGGTGGCATACGCCTGTAATCCCAGCTATTTGGGAGGTTGAGCCAGAAGAATCACTTGAACCTGGGAGGCAGAGGTTGTGGTGAGCTGAGATTGCCCCATTGAACTCCAGCCTGGGCAGCAAGAATGAAACTTAATCTCAAAAAAAAAAAAAAAAAAAAAAAAAAAAAAAAAAAAAAAAAAAAAAAAAAAAAAAAAAAAAGAACTGAAACTACAAAACTCCTGGAAAAAAAAATAGAGAAATGGCTTTATGATGTTAGGTCTCGCAACAATTTTTTGGATATGGCACCAAAAGCACAAGCAATAAAAGCAAAATTAAGCAAGTGGGACATCAACCTAAAAAGCTTCTATGTAGCAAAGTCAATAGAGTAAAGAGACAACCTACAGAATGTAAGTAAATATTTGCAAAACATGTATCTGAAAAGAGGTTAATATCCAAAATATATAATAAATGCCTACAACTCAGTAGCCAAGAAAATAAGTAAGCTGATTTTAAAATGGACAGAAGACTTGAATCGATATTTCTTTAAGAAGACATACAAATGGCCAACAGGCAATCAAAAGATGTTCAGCATCAGTAGTCATCAGGGAAATGCCAATCAGAACCAGAGTGAGTTATCACCTCACACCTGTCAGGATGACTATTATCAAATAAATAAACCCAACAGACAAAAACAAAGAAACAAAACAAAGCGAGTTTTAGAGAAGATGTAGAGACATTTGAATCCTTGTGTGGGAAGGATTGTTGGTGGGAATGTAACATGTTGCAGCCACTGCGCAAAAAAAACAATGCAGGATCCTAAAAATAGACCCAACAATCCTGCTTCTGGGAATATATCCAAAGGAACTGATATCAGGATTTTAAAGTGATATGTGCACTCCCATGCTCACTGCAACGTTGTTCACAATAGCCAAGATATGAAAACAACCTAAACATTCACTGACAGATTAGTGAATAAAGAAAATGTGGTATATAACTACAATGGAATATTATTTAGCCTTAAAAGAAGAAATCCTGCTATATGCAACAACAGGGATAAATATGGAGAGGATTATACTAGGTGAAACAAGCCAGTCATTGAAGGACAGTGGATGATTCCACTTATATGAGGTGTCTAAAATAACCCAACTTACAGAAAATGAACGTAGAGTGGTGTATATTAGGTTCCAGGGAGAGGGTAAAAGTCAGGAGTTGCTTTCCAAGGGTATAAATTTTCGGTTCGGCAAGATGAATAAGTTCCAGAGATCTGCTGTGCAACATGGTACCTATAGTTAACAATACAGTACTGTGTACTCAAAATTTTTTGAAGTGAGTAGATCCATGTTTTAAGTGTTCTTTACACACACATACATACACACAAGCAAAAGGCACAATGATTTCACATATAAACGTGTTCAATGTTGCATCATTATAGTGTCAAAATTGTGTCAATAATCTACAAATGATTGGGTCAATTATGACCCAAGCATTTAAGGAAATGTCATGTAAGCATATAAGTCATTTTTAAAGAACATTACCACTATTGAATAATACTCACCATATAATAGTAAATGGAAAAAAGCACAAAAATACATATGATTTACATGTAAAATTCCAGACTCATCAATATGTGCAAAGCAATATGCACATTTTTAGCAAGAGTCACTTTCAAGTGGTAGGAAGAGAGATGGAACTATCTCCTTAATTTTGCTTTCTGGGGTTTCAAGCATTCTACAATGAGCTAAACATAGCAGTAATAAAAGCAGTAATAATAAAAATAAAAATTATGACTTCATGTTGGTAGCATTTGCCTAATACATAATAGAATTATGTTATGTATGTTAGTTTTCCTTTTCACATTCTTCTTAAAATAATTGTGTGATCTAGACCCTATTATTATCCTCCCCTTATTGCCACTCAATGAACTGAAATTTAGATACATTATGTAATTTGTTAAAGAATTTGGTAACTTGTTTACATGGGCAGTAAAAGGCAGAGTCTGCATTGAAAACCATAATCAGAAAAAATATAATAAAAGCAACACCTGGATTTTTAGAAAGATTTGCAATATGAATGCAACATATTCCTTAGGTATCATTTTTTTGTCCCTTTGTCATCTAGGTACCTTAATCTTCACCAATGCTGAGGATAAATGTATTTGTTTGTTATTGAACAAATTACTTCTTTTCATTATTCTATACCAAGAGTTGGAAAAGTTTTTCTGTAAAAGGCCAGACATAAAATATTTCATGCTTGTGGACCATGTGATCTCTGTCATAACTATTCAATACGTAGACACATACACACACACACACACACAAATAAATAACATATATGATACCTAACATATATAATATAGGTATACAAATATATAATTAAGTATGTAAACATATACAATACCTAAGCAAATGTGCATGGCTAAGTTTAATAAAACTTTATAGACATCAAAAGTTTTATTAACTTTTGATGCTAGTTAATTCTAGGATGCTATAATTCTAGGATTCTAGGATGCTATAAATTCTAGGATGCTATAATTCTAGGATGCTATGAACTATCACTCTTTTGACATTTTGACAATTTAAAAGGTGTAAAATCATCTTTAGCTTGTGGGCCATATAAAACAGGGCTGGACAAATTTGGCCCATGAGTTGTAGTTTGCTAATCCCTTTCCTATACCTTTGCTCGTGACATCACCTGTGGTTGCACATGCCCCCTCCTCCTCCTAGCTGACTTTTTCCTTCACCTTAAAAACTAAAATGTGTCTCCCCTGTGATGCTTCCAGATAGGGTTATTCCAGTGTGCTCTTAAAATTCTTTAGTTATTCAGTTGTATTTCAGTTATCTATTGATGTCTGAATTTTTAAATTTAATCTGTAAACTCATTCAGACCAGAAACTGCTTATTTTATTTATAGGGAGAAGCCCAATGCCTGTCCATATTAAGCAATTTATGTGTATTTTTGGATGAATGAGTGTAAGAATAAATACATGAATTTCAGGGAGTTCATTATTCCTAAGTTTCCATTGGATTTCATATCCAACTACATCCTACTAAAATGACTTTCAGCCTATAATCCCAGCACTTTGGGAGGCTGAGGCAGGTGGATCACTTGAGGTCAGGAGTTCAAGACCAGCCTGGTCAACATGGCAAACCCTGTCTCTACTAAAGATACAAAAATTAGCCAGGCACGGTGGTGGGCACCTGTAAACCCAGTTACTTGGGAGACTGAGACAGGAGAGTTGCTTGAGCCCAGGAGGGGGAGGTTGCAGTGAGCTGAAATCACACCACTGCACTCCAGCCTGGGCGACAGAGAAAGACTCTATCTCACAAACAAACAGACAAACAAACAAACCAAAAACCACTTTCACTAGAAGCTCCATTTTATGACAGCTGTGTTGTGTGTGATGCTGATGGAGAGGATTGTGGAGGAGGAATGGCAGAGATGAAAAGGCTTGCTGAGCTTCCTATAGAACTTCTGGAACCTACTTGGGAAGAAGAGCTGGCGACTTGTCTCTGGTGTGGGAGACATTGAAGAAGTTGATGGCCCATGGCCAGCCCACAGGCTCCTTGACAGTTCCTCTAGAACTTCCCCAGGAGCAGCTATTTGTTAATCATCTGAGCAACTGTCCTTGGAATATAAACCCGCTCTTCTAGGCCTTCTATAACCGTAAAACTGCCCTAAAGAAGTAGTGTCTCCTGATATCCTCTGCCTCATGAATGTTCTAGTGAGGCAAGTCTTCCCTGAATTAACCAGAGGAAAATCAAGACCTGGAAGAGGTATATGTCCTATGGAAGCTCCTGCTACTAAAATTTTTCTAACCTAGAAAGCTTTACAGGATAGAGTTAGGAAAAAAATCCTGAGTCATTTCTTTTTTCTGCAGCCTTAGATCTCACTTACCTTACAACACAGGCAAACAAAACAGACTTAGAGAAGAAAGGAACTGAGGAGATATTCCTAGTGTGAGTAGAGGAATAAAATTAAGTATCCCACAAACCCTACTCAAACCTTGTCCAGTTGAGCAACTGAACCTGGAGAGTGGCCCCTGGTAAATTAAGTCCTTGGCAAAAAGCCTTACCTGTGTCCAACAAGAACATGTGCCTTGTCCAGCTCTTGCTGACATCCATGCTTCATGCATGCCCTTCATGCACGTCTTTCATAAATGTAATCAAAGAGCTTTCTCTCTGTTTCAGCAAAGCCAAAAGAGAAATCAGGGAAGTCCTATCCCTTGTTCTGGTTGAGCTATTAATGACTGAAGCTGTAGCCAGCTCACTGCTGCCTTGTGTGTCAGTGGCATGTCAGAGGTGGGTGAGCACAGTAGGAGGATTGGCCATGCTCCCTGTCCTGGCTTTCAGAAAATTATTCCCAGTCATGCCTTTTTTGTCCTCAGGGCCAGTTGAAGGGCTGGCACCTCTATCCCCGCCGCCACCTCCCTGATGTTTCTGGGCTCACTGAAGCTCCTCTTCTTTCCCTTACTCAGTAGGACCTGACCTTTCTTGAATCTATTGTCCTTTGGGGCCCAAAGAAATATTGGATGTTGAAAGGATGAATTCAAAAAGAAAAACCATACTCTAGGGATATAGGGTTGGGCAAAGTAAAGCACAGAAATTTTGGATTCTTAGTGATCTAAGTTTAAAACCAGCTCTCTAACTCACTGACTTGAGGTATTTAGTGATTTATCAAACTTTCTGAGTTTCAGTTTCCATATGGCTTGGACAAAGATCATAAGGCTCATTTTATAGGATTGGTGTGATGAGATGACATATATAGCAATCATATTAAAATATTATATTATAACATATATATATATATAAATATCTCACATTAACATTATATTACTAAAACCTATCATATGGCAATAATTTTTCATTTATTTAACAAATATGTATTGAGTAATTGCTATATGCCAGGCATTGCTCTAGACCCTGAGATAGAGAAATGAACAAAACATGTGAAGTCTCTGTGCTCATAAAGCATTATTTGAATGGCGGAATTCAGGTGTTGAACAAACGAATGATTAAGTACATAAGACTAGTCATTATAAACAAAATTTGAGATGAGAGAAACAGGAAACTGCTGACAGAAAGGACTCGATCAAGTAGAATTCCTTTAGTATAAAATTTGGGGTTTTTTTGGCTAATCTTAGGCTGGTCATGGTTAAGAAAAATGTGTAAGATGTAATTTCTTGTCCAAATGTTGATCAAATGAATTGAGGCTTTAAGATTTTGAAATGGTTAGTGAGCAGCACAAGATAGAAATAGTGATTCAGGCTTTCAGAATCACAATTTTAGAGAGAGGAAAATTATGATTTTTTTATTGAACTATAATTTTAACAGCAAAAGAATGGAAAATTACCTTAATTCCATCAATAGGAATTGATTAAAATTGTATATTTTCCATTGGAATATAATGAATTATACATATATCATATTAATATGGGATAAAGTCACATGGAATAAACTCCCAGATAATTTTTTATGTGAGGGAAAAGCAAGGTGAGTGACATTATATTCAGTGACATTGTACTCACATCACACAAATTAAATATATCTTATAAAAATAAATATTACCCTTAGACATATAAAATATACACAGTTGACCCTTGAACAACATGGGTTTGAACTTCATGGGCTCAGTATATGTGGATCTTTTTCCATGGGGTGCCATGTGGAGGGTTGACTTTTTGTATTCACAGGTCCCACAGGGCACACAGTGGGACCTGAGTATGTGTGTGTTCCATGAAAGGACCTTATATGCAGAACAATCCCCAAATGCAGAAGGAGCTGAGAAACCAAAGAACAAAACAGACAAATCCAATTTGTTGGTAAAAGGTAATTTACTGGGGAATTTAAAAATGGAAGTGTGGTCTTGGGAAGCAACCAGGTAGGTAGGTGTTTGTACGTGTTACCCCCAGCTCCAGGATGTATATTCCATAAGAAAAGGGTATATGTGCTCCATACAGACAATTAAAGGCAACACTACAGAACAGGCAAAAATGTTGTGTGCATCATAGCCTATAATTTGTGCAGTAACATCAAGGTTGCTTTGATCTATAAGTAGGATTTATAGTAAGTAGATGTTCTTACACTAAGAGCAGTAAATAAAGTAGGAATAAGGAGGCATTCACAGGAATGCAGCTAATCAGAAGTCAACATGGTGGATTAGCATCTGAGATGGTGTCACTTTTGTCTCCATAATCCACCTCTCTAATTCAGCTCTTACAATTTCATGCACCCACCTCTTCCATGGTGGTCCCTGAGCCTCTGACAGGGGTGAGGGATACAGTCATTTTGATGATGTGGGTGACATATTACTTCAATTTGTTTTCTGCTTGTAAGCAGAGGCTGTGGCAACAATACAAATGGCAACAGGTGATGACATTTATGCCAAGACACACAATTAATAATGCCTTTTACCACCATGTTCCTCAGGGTCCAAAACAAGAGGCATAAAGCCGAGAAGCAACAGAAACAGAAGAGTACAGGTGGAAATACAAGTGTTTAGTAGGTGCTTGGCAGGGCAGCTCTTCTGTCTCTGTTGTTTAAGACAAGGGCAAGCCAACAATTATGGGCTGGAGGTACATACCAAGCATGTTACCCTAGGGGTGAAGGTGCTGGTATTATCTGTAAAGTTACAGGAGTGGCAAAGAACCATGTCAAATGGCTGACCAGACTGCCCTTTAAATAGGTCCGTGTTCCAGTGTCTTGGTGTGTGGAGTGTCTTAGCTCAGACTCCAATAGAATCAACGGAGACCACTTTAGTCGACTGGGGAATTCCTCACCTTCTGGCAAGAAATACACTATTTAACCTGGGAAATGTTCCCAGTCCAGCCCCTATTTGGAGGTTAAATACTCTATATAACCTGGGAGATGCATCCCCTCCCCTGGCTTGAGATCTTGGGGAGTGCTAAATACCATTTGCCATTGTCCTCTATCAGCTCCAGTAGAAATGTATCTGGTTGGGCCTTTTTTATAACTCTGATAAATGGACCCTCCTCTGTGGTGATCCTGAGTCATTGGTATAATGCCAAACTCATATTCATTTCAACTGAATTAAGACATCTAATGGCTTGAGGCAAAACCTTTGCCCACCCTTGCCAGGTATTGGATTGTGAGAGTGCTCACAGTTGTGTCTTCAAAATGTCGTTTTTCCTTTCAATCAACTCTGCTGTTTGGAGATTATATGGCAAGTGAATTATCTAATCTATAGCTTTTTCACGTGCCCAGTCTTGGACATCATGTCCTGTGAAATGTGTGCCTCAGTCACTATCAATGGATCAAAGATATCCACACATGACAGTGAGTTGTTCCAAGGCCTTGATGATGACTATTTGGTTTGCCCTTTTATAAGGGAAGGCCTGCAACAATCCCATGGCAGTATCTACACATGCTAGTGCATACTTTTGTCCAAAGCTTACTGACAGGGGTCCAATGTAGTCTAATTGCCAGTCTCTCACAGGGGCAGCTGTCTTATATATTTGTCTAGGATTACGTGGGATATGGTGGGAGTGGGATATGGTGGGAGTGGGATATGGTGGGGCACAAGTGGAAGCACTGCTGCTACTGCTGCCACTAAATCTGCATAGTGAGGAAGCAATCCTTCTCTTTTTCCAGCCCACTACTGCTCTGCAATGCCCACTGTGCTTATGCATTCAATCAGCTAGCTCAGATGATTGCAAGGCAGCCAGTGTTCTAATTTTGGCTGGGATATCTGCCTTCATGGTGATGGGAGTTGAATCCGACTGGTATGGTGAAACATGACACACAATTAGGCTTACAAGGGGTTCTTGTAGCCTTTCCACCTTGCACCTCCCCGGAAGGGTTTTTTGAGCACATTCAAATCATCTTGGACCACTGGGCAAGCCAAGTTGTAAGATCATTAGACATTGCCCAACTGTCTGTACAGATAACTGTAGGCCATGGCTCATGGTACGAATCAACCATATAGCTCAGAGTTCTGCCCATTGTCTGCTTTGCTGAACTCCCATCTCAAACCAGATAGCATCTGTCTGTGGTTTTACAGCGACTTCTGTCCATACACAAGTGTTACCTCAGCTGTACCCATCTGAGTACCAAATGTTTTCAGGAAAGGGGGCCACGTCTTTGGCTACCATTAGAGGTGTCCGCTGTGGGGGTTTCACAAGAAGGGCAGCACTGGCCTCATAGTATACTGGCCCTAAGATAGTGTATAATTCATTCCCCAAGGGACTTGTAGAGAAGCCACTACAGGTTACAGGTATGCATGCCACTTTTGTAAAGTGGAGGCTTGAGCAGTAGCTGATACATACCTAGCAAACAACACTTCTATTCAGCCTTTAGTAGGGAGAACTCTTCTTACTGTTACCAGCAAAGCAACAGTTATGGGTTCAACTTGTCATAAAGCTTTGTCTACCCCCAGGACTGGTTGTTTCATAAGGGAATAGTAGGTTTTGGCATCCTTTCATTGTTGTGACCAGAATCCTAAGGGAACCGTTGTCCCATGCTGGACTTGCCAGAGGGCACAACTGGTCCCTCAGGAATTATGGTCACATCCAAAGACACTGGTATCCCAGGAACGGGGGACGCTAAGCCTTGTGCCTGAGCCACTAGTATTTTAGCTTTCTCAAGTGTGTTCTCTTCTTTATCTTAGCACAAACTAGATTCCTTCTTTACTAGTTGGCATAGGGGACACAAACATTGGGTTAAAAGTGAAGTAAATATCCAAAAAGACCTAGGAAATTTGTAACTGTTTAACTGTCTTAGATGTGGAAAACTGTTGTATTTTGTCAATGACTATGCCTGGGATAAGATGTGTCTTACCCAACCAAGTGACCCCTGGGAACTTTATAGCCAGTCATGGGCCTTGTATCATTTGCATGTTGATGACCTATCCTATCCACTGGAGAACGGTACACAGTGCATCCAGGTGTTACTGTTGCAATGACAGGTCTTCAGGGGTTAGCATAGTCATCAATATAATGCCTGTGAGTCAGGGGTAAAGGGATGCTAAAGAAGGCAGTAGCCAAATCTAATACAGCATAAGTGCTATATTGTGCATTATTTGTTCTATCATTTGAGTTCTATTATGCACAATATGGAAAACAACCCCCAAATGTGCAGAAAGAGCTGAGAAACCAAAGAAGGGAGACAAATCCAGAGTCACTAAAGGGTAGGTTATTGGGGAACTTATGGATGGTAGTATGGTCTTGGGCAGCAGCAAAACAGGTAGATCTCTGTACCTGTTAACCCTCAGACCAAGGGCTTATACACCATAGGGAAAGGGTGGATGTCCTCTGTGCAAGACAATTAAAGGCAATCTTCTGGAACAGACAAGAATGCTATATTCATCATAGCCTATAACTTGTATGATAATATCACAAAGGCAGAATTTGTAGTGAGTACAAGTTCTTACAGTAAGGATGGAAAATAAAATAGGAATCAGGAAGTATTCATGAAACTTGGGCTAATCCAAAGTCAACATGGCAGATTATTATCCAAGATGGAGTTACTTTTGTCTCCACAGCACAGATATCAGTACATGTGGAGAGGTTCCTAGAACCAATGCCCAAGATATAGGGAGTTGACTGTAAATAGAAAATTTCTGGAAGGATAGACAAAAAATGTTAATATTATTGACTTTGGGACAGGGATGTGGGGAACCAGAAAGGTCAGCATTGAGAGGGAACTATTTTAATTATGTGTTATTTCATACTTAATTAATTTTATCATGTAGGTTTATTAAAGTTTTTGGAAAAAACGAGATACCTGAAACAAAACAACACTTTCATTCTGATTATTTCCCCAATAATTTCTTGCCTCATGACTCAAATAAAGATATTAAAATTAATCCATGTCTCAATACCCATTGTGAAAAGGAAATGAGATAAAGTGTAAGAAACATGCCAAACCCTGGTGACTGTCATATATGATAAGGCTGTATCACGATACTATTTGACCTTGAACTTGAAGGTTGCCATCAAGGAAGAGATGGGGCATTCCAGCTGACTATATGATGACTATCACTGACACTATTACTGCCATCAACACTGTTTATTTAATCACACTCAATGTTTGTCAAATTGACTTCTTTCTTTTCCTCCAATACACCAAACTCTCCTGTCTCAGGACCTTTATGTAAGCTAATACATTTGTTTTTTAATGTCTTTCCTCCTAATTTTCACCTTGTTAACTCCTATTCAGTTTTCTGATATGACTTTGTCATTTTCTGTTGTCATTTCCCGAAAAATCACTTTCCTAACGCTTTTGTATTCGGATTCCCATTTATTCTTTCTCAGAGAATTTTGTTCTTTATCTACATAGCAATAATAGCAATATATAATTATATATTTATTTGTAAATTCTTTATTTAATTTTTATAGGGTGACAATGTCTCTAAGGACAAGGACTCAGTTTTTGGTCACCACTGTAAATCCAGTACTTATTAGTGTATGTAAAGGAGGATTCGGAAGTGAGCATGGAATTTGAGAACAGTGAGGTGGCTTTTATGATAACAATTTAGAAATAAGGGCTTGCCTAGGCTCATGGCAGTAGCAATGAAAATGGGAATTGAACCAAAGTTTCAGTAAGAATTTTTCCAACAAAGAATTAACAGGATTAGGGGACTTGGCCAGGTGCAGTGGCTCACGCCTGTAATCCCAGCACTTTGGGAGGCCAAGGTGGGCCAATCACCTGAGGTCAGAAGTTTGAGATCATCCTGGCCAACATGCTGAAACCCTGCCTCTACTAAAAATATAAAAATTAGCCAGGCATGGTGGTGTGTGCCTGTAATCCTAGCTACTTGGGAGGCTGAGGCAGGACAATTGCTTGAACCTGGAAGGCAGAGATTGCACTGAGCCAAGATCACGCCACTGCACTCCAGCCTGGGTGACAGAGCGAGATTCCATCTCAAAAAAAAAAAAAAAGGATTAGGAGACTTGTTGAACACTTCTATGATAATATATATCAGAGTAAGATTAAAACATAGTAAAACCCTTCGCATGGCACTTTTTGTTCCATAGCTGTTGATTTACTTGTTTGTCTGAAGGAGCAGGAGGTCCTAGAGGGCAGTACCTAGCTCATTGTTATACTCTTGGGTTTTAGTATATATTAATAAATATTCGTTGATTAAATGAAAAAATATGCCAATGAAAGATGAGAATAAGAAAAAGGAATAATAAGGGCAGTAGCAGTGACAATGCAAATAAGAATTAACCATGGAGGATAAGTAAAAAAAAACATTTCCAAGGAATGATTTGGAGACTGGTTGAATACTTCTGTGATAGCAATGATCAAGCTGTGGCATTATCACATAGTGAAGTACATCGAATGATGTTTCATTTTACGATTGTCTGTTTACTTCTCTGTCTTAACTACTGGGCCAGCACCAACTAGAGAGCAGCAGCTCAATCACAGTTGTGTCTTCAGGACCCAGTATATCAAATGTTCTCTGATGGAATGTAAAATTAAATCAGTGAAAAATTGAGTCAAAAAGAAAGGTAAACAATAAGAGAAAAACTGTCCAAATTTGGTCATTAGAACAATGAATTTGTTCATGCTCTATTCTAGATAAACCTGGGATTCAGAATGTCATCATGCAGGCATGCCACACAGAGTTAGAGTTGTCTTCTGGTCTGTATGTGACCCTCAGTTAACCATCTCAGCACACTTCTGACAGACCATGATCCTAGATCCCTGTTTAACAAGGTGTGGACTTTTGTGTTGACTCTCAATTGCATCATTGATGCTTTGATTGACTATACTCAAAGTACTCTCACGTAGTGGGTAATGTAAGTTGTTTACAACTTTGGGACATACAGGATGTTAATCCCTTCTGGGTGAGTTACTCATCTCAGTGTATGCAAACAAACCATCACAAACAACATATGCTTATTAGCAGAGGGGTAAACATCTTTCAGCACACATTTGGGGTAACATTTCTGGGGGCTTTTGGGGTTAAAATTTGGGGGACTCTTGAGAAAAACACACTTGCAAACCAAAGAACATTTTTATGGGAAATTGCTTACCAATCTCGATTGTATTAGCCACATTTATGGTCACTGTTAGTAGGGAGAGTGAGGCATCCTTCATAAAGGTTTATTTCATACATTATAGTTTGGGAGCATTGTGCTACACAGATACCTTGTTGCCTAAGCCGAAATGTCTTGGAGGCAGTTGGAAACACAAAATTCACAGCTGCGTGAGAGGCTACTGCTAGAGGTAGTGATTTAGGAATTATTCATTAAAATATTTGTTGAGTGTTCATGAGTGCTAGCCCAGGAATATGAACATAAATGGAGAAGTTGTGCTTACATTCATGTGATATATATATAAAGTACAATTACATTGTTTTCAGTCCATTAACAATATATGTTACAAAGTCAAATTAACTCAGCTTTGTCTAAAGAAAATCAGAGAGTTTCTAGAAGAAGATGTAAGGAGAAAGAAGGAATTTTGACAGAAAATTTTATAAAGACGTAAGGACTTCAGAAATAAACCCATACATTTATGGTCATTTGATTTTTGACAAGAGTGAATGACAATTCACTGGGGGAAATAGTTCAACACATGGTACTGGGACAAAAAGATATTCACATGCAAAATGAGGAAGTTAGACTCCTACCTTATATATAAAAGTTAACTCAAAATGCATTCGAGACTGAATTTAGGAGTTAAAACTCTTAGAAGAAAATAGAGGTAAATCTTCTTGACTTTGGATTAGGCAATGGTTTTTAAAATACAGACTTTTTTTTTTTTAGAGCAGTTTTATGTTCACAGGAAAACTGAGAGGAAAGTACAGAGAGTTCTCATATACCCCCTCCCATACACATGCAGTCTCCTTCACCATCAACATCCCACACCAGGGTGGTACATTGTTACAATCAATAAATCAACATTGACATCATTATCAACCAAAGTCTATAGTTTCCATTAGGGTTCACTCTAGATGTTGTATGTTCTGAGTTTGGACAAATATATAGTTGCATATATCCATCATTATAGAATCATGTAGAATTGTTTTACTGTCCTAAAATCCTCTATGCTCCACCTATTTGTACCTCCTTCCCTTATATTTATGACTAGTTTACATCCTCTTTCAAAATCACTATATCACTTCATGGGTAGTGCACATATAGCAACAGAGTATTCCCAATTTGTCCCTCCCACCACTTATAACATTGCTGTCATTCATTTCACTTATGCACAAGCTATAATCACTAAATATATTGCTGCTATTATTATTTTGAACAAGTATATGTTGGATCAATTAAGAAAATAAAGATAAAAGATTTTGTTTTACCTTCATTTAAAAAAAAAAAAGATGTAAGGATTTAATAAGAATTTCTACCACTTATTGAATATTTACTATGTGCCAAGTTTATCTTTTAGAAAATAACAGTCACTTTATAGGTACTTTTAATGTTTCCAAAGAAATAGCTCAACATACAATAGATCAGATAATCTCCATTTAAATTGGTCCTAACATTCTTTTTTTGTTGTGTTTTGTTTCTTCTTATCACTCTGCTAAAGGCTTTTTTTTTTT
>NW_016811130.1:64010-65028 GCF_001698545.2 Rhinopithecus bieti
AAAAATAAAGATAAAAGATTTTGTTTTACCTTCATTAAAAAAAAAAAAAGATGTAAGGATTTAATAAGAATTTCTACCACTTATTGAATATTTACTATGTGCCAAGTTTATCTTTTAGAAAATAACAGTCACTTTATAGGTACTTTTAATGTTTCCAAAGAAATAGCTCAACATACAATAGATCAGATAATCTCCATTTAAATTGGTCCTAACATTCTTTTTTTGTTGTGTTTTGTTTCTTCTTATCACTCTGCTAAAGGCTTTTTTTTTTTAAATAACCATGTTAAACTTCATTCTATTTCCTTTTATATCTAGCGTCTGTCTCTAAATTTTTAGAGAAGGCATATGCAATATTTTAAAAGTAAAGGCTATTTCAGATTTAGACCTACATTAAAATCCTTGCTCTGACACTTAAATAATTGCAACTGTTGAACAAGTTACTCTTTTGAAGCAGCATGCTATTTTATAAATTGTGGTAATGTCTGTAAGAATTAATCACGACTTTATTTTAAAATATTAACTCATATTTGCTTGTCAATAAATGCTAGTTACTTAATTTACCCTGCTTCCTGGGAGGAGATAGTGCTTACATAGATTTCTTCTGTCACAATTATAGTAAACATCCTTGAGAATTCTGCATAATCAAACTCTCATATTGAATTGCAGGGAATACAAAAGTACAGAAAGGATCATATAGGGCCAGGCATGGTGGCTCACGCCTGTAATCCCAGCACTTTGGGAGGCCAAGGTGGGCAGATCACGAGGTCAGGAGTTTGAAACCAGCCTGGTCAATCTGGTGAAACCCCATCTCTACTAAAAAATACAAAAATTAGCCAGGCATGGTGGTGCACGCCTGTAGTCCCAGCTACTTGGGAGGCTGAGGTAAAAGAATTGCTGGAGCTCAGGAGGCGGAGGTTGCAGTGAGCCGAGATCATGCTACTGTACTCCAGCCTGGGTGACAGAGCAAGATTCGGTCTCAAAAAAAAAAAGGAAAGAAAGGTTCATATAGATCCACAAG
>NW_016811131.1:0-379 GCF_001698545.2 Rhinopithecus bieti
TCTGGAGTGTCTACAAACTACTCAATGAAAAGAAAGGTGTGTCTGTGAGGTGAGTTCACACATCATAAAGAACATTCAGAAAGCTTATTTCTAGTTTTTATCTGAAGATATTTCCTTTGTCACAATAGGCTTCAAAGGTAACAAAAGTATCCCTTCTCAGATTCCCCCAAAACAGGCTAACAAACTACTCCATGAAATGAATCATGTAACTCTGTCAGATGAATTCACACATCACATGGCTGTTTCTCAGAAAACTTCTTCCTAGTTTTTATACGAGGATATTTCCTTTTTCACCATATTTCTCAATGCGCTCTGGAATATCCCATCACAGATTCCATGAAAAAAGTGTTAACAAACTTCTAAATTAAAATAACGATGT
>NW_016811132.1:0-4275 GCF_001698545.2 Rhinopithecus bieti
TAGTAGAGACGGGGTTTCACCATGTTGGTTGGCCAGGATGGTCTCAATCTCTTGATCTCATGACTCACCTGCCTTGGCCTCCCAAAGTGCTGAGATTACAGGCGTGAGCCACTGCGCCCGGCCATTTTTTTTTTTTTTTTTTTTTTTGAGATGGAGTTTCACTCTCGTCACCCAGGCTGGAGTGCAATGGCGCGATCTTGGCTCACTGCAACTTCCACCTCCCGAGTTCAAGCGATTCTCCTTCCTCAGCCTCCCGAGCTGGGACTACAGGTACCCACCACCATGCCTGGCTAATTTTTGTATTTTTAGAACAGACAGGGTTTCACTATGTTAGTCAGGCTGATCCTGAACTCCTGACCTCAGGTGATCCTCCTGCCTTGGCCTCTCAAAGTGCTGGGATTATAGGCTTGAGCCACTGAGCCCAGCCTGGGTGAGTTTTTAACTCGCTTCCGCAAAATCCTGGGGAATCTATAAAAGTGTCTCTCGAGGGTCACACTAAAGAAACTGAGTATATAGAGGGCTCCACAGCTCTCCTCGGATCTGTTTGTGCAGTGCTCAACCTGTACAACTACACGGGGCAGTGCTGCAGCTTCTGAGGCAGGAGAAGTTAGGTTAGAATGGTTTCTGTCTAGTTACCAGAGGTCCATTCACTCGTTATTTTCACACACGGCCTCCAATCATATTTACTACACCTGCCTGCATGCCCAGCCATCCTTCTACTTTCTCTGTCATTGTTTGGGGCCACGTATATCCTCTACCCTCAGTGGTAAGTGCAGTGAATGGGGGCAGGGATATCATCCTGGCTCCCTAATCAAGACAGGTTGGATGAAAAAGGGGGGATAGGAGAGTGGATACAGGAAAGGGACCTGGGAAGCCAGCCTGTCACGCACCCTCATCCGACTGATGAACACGCCGGCGTCCTCTGCCGAGAGCTTCCCCTGCTGGGTCATGATGCGCTGGATGGCTTTGAGGACATCAGCGGCCATGGTGACGTCCCCACAGACGTAAATGTGGCCCCCTTGCTCCTTCAGGGCTCGGTACACAGACTCCGCCAGCTGCTCCTGCAGGATGTCCTGCACGTACTTCTGCAAGGAGCAGAGGGCAGTGAGAAGACGCTGGGCTGTACAACATGCCTGCCATAGCCCATGTCCTCCCGGGAAGCAGAGCCTGACTCAGGGGCTTGTGGGCAGGTAGGATCTTTTGTGAGCTGATCCCAAGGAACAAGAGTAAGGGACTGGGAAGAGTGAGATAGGGAAGGCGGGAAAGTCAATTGGAGGGTGCAGGAATGCATTGCTATCCTCTTTGGACAACTGGAGCTCAGCTCTGCTAAGGACCCTCCAGGGAGCTGGATAGACTGCTTCCCAGAATCATCCGCTGGAGAGGGCAAAGACGGGGAACATTCACTACCCACTCCTTTCTGCTGGTGGCCAATGGTCCCTGGGTGTTAACACCTGCACCCGACCAGGTGTGCGGCTGGTTACTACAGGCATCCTATATTAGAGTGCCCGGGAAGCCCTGGGCCGATAGCAAGAGATGGGGGTGAGGTGAGGGGCCGACTGCTGTAACAATAGCAGAAGGAAAAGGTGGGCTGAGAGGGTGTGAGGTGGGCACAAGGGGTGTCTAGTACAGCTCCAGGGAACTCATTTGTTCAGGATGTCTTTAACTTGTCCAGGAAATTCCCGCTCTGAAGCTGATATTCAGCTGGAACGTGCTGGCATGGCTGTAGTGACTCTTAAGACTGACATACTTCCACCCACACTGCTTGGACTCTCTGGGTGCCCCCCCAACCCGCTGCAATGTCCTGACTCCTTCCCTGGGACCCCCAGACCTCCCCAAGATCCAATGGAGCTTTAGTCCTGTGGCCCGTGTCCATTCTGACTAGTACTGCCTCTCGTGGGCTGTTAAATTTCTTTGTATTTATTTATTTATTTATTTATGAGACAGAGTCTCGCTCGTTGCCCAGGCTGGAGTGCAGTGGCATGATCTCGGCTCACTACAACCTCTGCCTCCCGGGTTCAAGCCTTCCTCCTGTCTCAGCCTCTTGAGAAGCTGGGACTACAGGTAAGCGTCACCACACCCGGCTAATTTTTTGTTTTTTTGTTTTTTCTTTTTTTTTTTTTTTTAGTAGAGATGGGGTTTTACTATGTTGGCCAGGCTGGTCTCAAACTCCTGGCCTCAAGTGATCCACCCACCTCAGCCTCCCAAAGTGCTGGGACTACAAGCATGCGCCACTGCGCCCAGCTAATTTTTATATTTTTATTAGAGATGGGGTGTCACCACGTTGGTCAGGCTGGTCTCGAACTCCTGACCTCAAATGATCTGTCTGCCTTGGCCTCCCAAAGTGCTGGGATTAAAGGTGTGAACCACTGCATCCAGTCTAAATTTATTTTTTTTTAATTTCTGTTTTAAATATTTTAATTTTATTTCTAATTATTTATTGTTTAGAGACAAGAGTCTTGGTCTGTTGCCCAGGGTGGGTTGCAGTGGCATGATCATGGCTCACTGAAGCCTTGTCCTCCCAGGCTCAAGCTGCCCTTGCACCTCAGCCTCCCAAGGAGCTGGGACCACAGTTATACGTCACCATGCCCAGCTAATTTTTTTTTTTTTTTTTTTGTAGGGATGGGGTCTAAGCATCTTGCCTAGGCTGATCTTGAATTCCCAGACTCAAGTGATCCTCCCACCTCAGCCTCCCAAAGTGCTGGGATTACAGGCGTGAGTTACAGTGCCTGGCCCAACATTTTTCATTACAGTAAAATATACGTCATGTAACATTTACCATTGTAACTACTTTAAAGTGTACGACTCAGTGGCATTAAGTACACTTCTCAGTGTTATGGGATCATCACTATCTGGTTCCAGAACTTTTTTCTTTACCCCAGATGGAAACCCTATACCCATTTGCAGTTATTCCCCACTCTCCCCTCCCTCAGCCCCTGGCAACCACTAATCTACTCTGTCTCTATGGATTTGCCTATTCTGGATATTACATATAAGTTGAATCTTATAATATAGGCTGTTAAATACTTTATTTTATCACATACATATTTTTGAGATGGAGTCTTGCTTTGTTGCCCAGACTGGAGTGACCTGGCACGATCTCAGCTCACTGCAACCTCTGCCTCCTGGGTTCAAGTGATTCTCCTGCCTCAGCCTGCCAAGTAGCTGGGACTACAGGTATGCACCACCATGCCTGGCTAATTTTTGCATTTTTAGTAGAGATAGGGTTTCACCATGTTGGCCAGGCTGGTCTTGAACTCCTGACCTCAAGTGATCCACCCGCTTCGGCCTCCCAAAGTGTTGGGATTACAGGCGTGAGCCACTGTGCTCGGCCTGTTAAATATTTTACATAGATATTTTCCCTACCCATGCTTTCTGAAGTACAGAGCAACTTAACAGAGGGGAAATCAGGAAGCTTAAGAGTGAGGGTGAGGGGTTTCTGAGAGTGGGATGTACAAGTGTGTACACACATGAGTGTGCACCAGTGTGCACATGTGTTGGACTGGGCTGGGGGATGGGCTGCTGGGGGTTACCTTTGGTTTGTCTGGCTCCCGGGAGTAAGCCGTGTACAGCTCTCTGAAGACCCCCTTGTTCTTGGCCTGCAGGGTCTCTTCCCTGTAGATATGATCTATCTTGGATTGCCGGCACCCGAAGACCAGGACCATGGGGCAGGGGTTCATTCCTGGGGACCGGGAAGACCTTATGTCACCGATGGCTCTCTGCCTGATGTGTGGGGTGGCTGAGGTGCCAGGGATGAGGTACTGAGACCTTAGCGTGTGCCATGCGGATAGAGGCTCACGAACCCTGGGGCAGGCAGATGTATGCGTGCACACACATGTACAAAGCTCACTGAAGCTTTGACCTCCCAGGCTCAAGCTGCCCTCGCACCTCAGCCTCCCAAGGAGCTGGGACCACAGTTATACGTCACCATGCCCAGCTGATTTTCTTTGTAGGGACAGGGTCTAAGCATCTTGCCCAGGCTGGTCTTGAACTCCATGTACACAGGTGGGTGCTCACATGCTCACACATGCACACACTGAGGAAGGAGGTGAAGTGTGTTCAACTTTAGTGGACCTCCCTCCCAGGTCTCAATCCTTCCTTCTGCTCCTTGACTACTCAGGAGCCCCAACTTGATGCCCAGACTCTGGGCTTAAGAGCCCAGACTCTGGAGCTAGATGGCCTGGATTGAAATCTTAGCTCTGTGATGAACAACTTAGTCAATTTTTTTTTTTTTTTTTGAGACGGAGTCTGGCTCTGTCGCCCAGGCTGGAGTGCAGT
>NW_016811133.1:0-3537 GCF_001698545.2 Rhinopithecus bieti
CAAAGTGCTGGGATTACAAGCTTGAGCCACCGCGCCCGGCCGAGAGAAAATATTTTCAAACCATAAATCTGATATGAGACTTATACCAGAATACTTGTATATAAAATACAGAACTCTTAAACTTCAATAATGAAAAGAAAATAATCTAATTGAAAAATGGGCACAGGATTAAATAGACATTTCTCCAAAGAAGATATACAAATGGCCATCAAGTACATGAGAAGATTCTCAACATTAGCTATTGTGGACATGCAAATCAAGACCACAGTGAGATATCACCTTATACCTATTAGTATGGCTATAATAACATTTTTTAAAACACACACATAGAAAATAACAAGTGTTGTTGAGGATGTGGAGAAATGAAGACCTTTATAATTTGCTAGTGGAAATGCAAAGTGATGCAGTCACTTTGGAAAACCATTTGACAGTTTCTCAAACTTTTAAACATGGATTTACCACATGATCCAGCAATTTCACTTCTAGATGTGTGCTCAAGAGAAATGAAAACAAATATCCACACAAAAATTTGAAGACAAATGTTCATAGCAGCATTATTGATAATAGCCAAAAAGCAAAAACAACTAAAATGTCTACTAACTAATCAATGGATAAACAAAAATGGTATATGCATACAATGGAATATTATTTGGCAACAAAAAAGAATTAAGTAGTACTGATATACGCTACACCATGGATAAACCTTAAAAACATTATGCTAAGTGAAAGACAGCAATTACAAAAGACTGCAAACATTTTGATTACTTTTATAAGAAACGTCTAGAATAGG
Source organism: Rhinopithecus bieti (assembly GCF_001698545.2). NCBI lineage: Eukaryota > Metazoa > Chordata > Mammalia > Primates > Cercopithecidae > Rhinopithecus > Rhinopithecus bieti. Next base: position 791 of record NW_016811133.1, read on the forward strand.
CAAATCTATAAAGATAGAAAATAGATTAGTCATTGATTAAGCCTGGAAGCAGTAGAGAGGCAGGTAAGAATGAGAAGTGGCTGTTAACAGGCATAGATTTTTTAGGGGGAATGATGAAAATATTCTGGATTAGTGGTGATAGCTCCATAACTTTGTGAATATACTAAAAAACAATGACTTGTATACTTTAAGTGGATAAATCACATGGTATGTGAATCATATTTCAATAATACCTCTATGCACATGCACGCGCACACACACACACCTCACAGTAAAGGATCTCCTTGAGGAAAACCTGATAAACATCACTCTTGTCATCCCTATTTAAATTTGAGAAGCACTGTTAAAAATATTGAGGAACAGAGTAGGGAATTATAACTAACTTCTTTATGTGTAACATATTTTGGCTGTATTAAACAATACATATAAGCATGGCTTCTTTCTAATAGAAGTGGTAACTATATGTATGATGATCATTATTCCTATTCGTAGTGACTTTGGAATCATTTAGGAATCTTTCCACTTACATTAGTTCCACCTGCAGAGTCTGAACCAAATGGAGATTTTGTAAGTACTTACACTGTTTTTATTTCAAAATTGGCTCCAGGCATAATACTCCACTGAAGAGATGCAATATCTAACATTTTGGGATTTGTTATTTTAAACTATAGTTCACCTAGTAGCTTTCATTTTCCTTTTTTTTCTGCGAGTAAATCCCCTCTTAAAATACTTGAGCAGAGATTTCAGCATTAATATGTATAAAACATATTTTATTAATTGAATAATTCTCCAAATAATTAATGTTTTGACCAATATGTGACCCTTCACATATATTAATAATCACATAATCCAATATTATATGCCGAGAGCTGTTGGATGCTGCCTGTACAACAAAGACAGAATTCTGGCCATCTCATTTTAATAGAGAAGAAAAATGCATAAGCATATTAAAACAAAATGTAAGCACACAAAACATTTGTTTTTTTTATTAGTGGTTGAGTCCTAACTGTGTACCAGGCATGTACTAAGTATTGTTTATGCATTATTTTAAAAATCCGCAAAATAACCTTCTAGAGCAGTGTTATTTCCCTTCTCTCATAAACGATGGAACTGGGATACACACAGAGCTTTTACTCCGTGGAATCCTCTGAAGGTCCCACAGACAGAATGCAAACAGCACAGAAGGTCTGCCTTTGAAACACTAGCTCTTACTCTCTACATTTTATTCCTCCACATACGAATGGGTAGGTGCTATAATTCACAAATATGGAAACAATGAATTCTTGCCTAAAAGGCTGGGGCATCAGTGAAAACTGAGCTAAGGAAAGCATGTAATGTTTGAGTTAGGTTTTAAGGTATGTAGAGGAGATTACCAGGGATGAGGAGAAATCCTAGGTAGCATGGGGGGTCAAGACATATGGAACCTTATACATGGAGTTTAAGAGTTCAGGGTACACTTTAAAGGCAAGAGGAGACACCAGACACTTCAAAGTATGAATTCTATGAACAATATATAAGAAATATTGTCTGTATTTCAAAAAGACAAGTCTATCAACATAATAGCAGATTATTTATGTAATGGGAGAACTTGTGGGAAGAAAACTGATGGCAAAATTACTTAGAAGACCTCTGCTAAATGTAGAGTTAAATACCACTTTTTATTAAAGTTCATACCTATTCTCTTTTTATTCCCACAGGGAAAGACCTGGTCAATTCATGATACATTTCAATTGCAATACAAACATTTCACCCTTTCACATTTAATTATTAAGCCATAAAATATTCATGATATCATCTTTGTTTTTGCATGAGGATGCAACTGTGTCAACAGGTATAATTAACCTCCCAAAAAAGCAAAGCCTAATAAATTAGAAAATCCATCAAAAGGAGATAGAGGACAGATATTTCAAAGGGGGAAAATATGATTCCTTTAAATAGGTAATTTACATCCCAATTGCAGGCTGAGCTCCCCTTAACAGTGCCAGAAAATGTGTCCAAAGGTCTAGAGTGGTTGCCAAGCACTGAGATTTCAATATTTTGAATTACACAGATTACTGTGAAGGTTTGTCTCGCTCAGGACATTGCACTTAAAGTATAAATGTGAATACGGATGAGAAGATAAAAACACTTATTTCATGACATACATCCTTTTAAGGGAGATCAATATATTGCTTTGCCTTTGGGGTCATTGTGACCCATTAGAAGTAGATCATAATCACCTCGCCTATTGGAGTGGATCAAAATAGAGGAAGTCGAAAAAGCAAAGATTGAAGGCCTTCAGAAAGTCACGGATACTCATGCTCTGACAAGCAAATTCATATTGCGTATATTAACTAATCCAATAATCAAATTGGGTACGTACAACCTGCCAGGCACAGGTTATGTAAGAGAGGTTAAAAGCTGAATGAGTCTCCACTTTGGAGGAACTCTCATTCTCTAGAGTAAAACAAAACATGTAAATAATTAAATATCATATCATAACCCTTAAAGTTTCTGTTTCTCAGTGCCAGGAAAGGATGCATAATGTGTGTCTTGAAGGTTGAAGAGGGTTTTGTCAGGAAGAAATAAAGTAGGTTGGGTGGTGGGGGCTGGAGGATCATGCCAGGTATATGGAACACCCCTGGCAAATGCTAAGAATGTGAAGGTACACAGATGATTTGCTCAAAAATAAGACGGGTGCACGGATGACCTTTACTTAAGATGTACTAAAAAAAAAATAAAATAAAATAAATAAATAAATAAATAAA
>NW_016811134.1:0-699 GCF_001698545.2 Rhinopithecus bieti
AATGCTTGTGATTTTTGAACAATGATTTTGTATCCTGAGACTTCACTGAAGTTTCTTATCAGCTTAAGGAGATTTTGGGCTGAGACGATGGGGTTTTCTAAATATACAATCATGTCATCTACAAACAGGGACAACTTGAATTCTTCTTTTCCTAATTGAATACCGTTTATTTCTTTGTCTTGCCTGATTGCCCTAACCAGAACTTCCAACACTATGTTGAATAGGAAGTGGAGAGAGAGGGCATCCTTTTACTGTGCCAGTTTTCAAAGGGAATGCCTCCTCCAGTTTTTGCCCATTTAGTATGGTATTCGTTGTGGGTTTTTCATAAATAGCTCTTGTTATTTTGAGATAGGTTCCATCAATACCGAGTATATTGAGAGTTCTTATCATGAAGGGCTGTTGAATTTTGTCAAAGGCCTTTTCTGCATCTATTGAGATAATCATGTGGTTTTTGACTTTAGTTCTGTTTATATACTGGATTACGTTTATTGGTTTGCGTGTGTTGAATGAGCCTTGCATCCCAGGGATGAAGGCCACTTGATCATGGTGGATAAGTTTTTTGTTGTGCTGCTGGAATCGGTCTACTAGTATTTTATTGAGGATTTTGGCATTGATGTTCATCTGGGATATGGGTCGAAAATACTCTTTTTTTCTTGTGTCTCTGCCAGGTTTGGTATCAAGATGATGTTGGCCACATAA
>NW_016811135.1:0-699 GCF_001698545.2 Rhinopithecus bieti
ATACCATGTTGAATAAAACTGTCAAGAGATAGCATTCCTGTATTGTTCCAGATCTTTGAGGAGAGGCTTTCAAATTTTTATCATTGAATATACCGTTAACTGTGGCCTTCTCATATATGGTCTTTATTGTGTAGGTAAAGTCCTTCTGCCTCTAATTATTTGAGGGTTTTTTTAAAAAAATTCTTATTATGAAAAGATGTTTAATTTTTAAGTGCCTTTTCTGAATCTAATGAAATAATCATATGATTTTTGTCTTTCATTCTCGCAAGGATAATAGATCAGATTTATTGATTTGCATATGGTGAATCATCCTTGCATCTCAGGGAAAAATCTCACTTGATCGTGGTGGATGATACTTTTCATATGTCATTGAATTTGGTTAGCTAGTGTTTTGTTGAGGATTTGTGCACCTATGCTCCCCAAGGTTATTGGCCTGTATATATATATATATATATTTTGTGGTAATGTCCTTGTCTGGCTTTTCTATTAGGGAAATGCTAGATTTGTAAAATGAGTTTAGAAGTATTCTTTCTTCGTGTTTTTTGGAAGATTTTGAGATACATTGGTATTAGTACTTCTTTCAATGTTTGGTAGAATTCAGCAGTGAAACCATCAAGCCATCAGATTCTCTTTTATTTATTTTATTTTATTGTTTTAATTATACTTTAAGTTCTAGGGTACATGTGCACAACATGCAGG
>NW_016811136.1:0-699 GCF_001698545.2 Rhinopithecus bieti
TCCATTTTCACTGTTATTGAGGAACCTGAGAAGGACTTCTTTGCATCGCATTGACGCATACGATGATAAAGGAAATATCCTCAGTTCAAAACGTGAAAGAAGCTTTCTGAGACCTTCTTTGTGATCTGTGAATTCCTCTCACAGAGGTAGAGCTTAGTTCTCAGGAAGCAGTTTGCTAACACTCTTTTCGTGGATTCTGCGAAGTGAGATTTGGGAGCCCTTAGGGGCCAATGGTGAGAAAGGACATATCTTCAGATAATAACTAGATAGAAGCTTTCTGAGAGATTGCTTTGTGATGTGTGACTTCATCACACAGAGTTCCACCCTTCCCTTCCTGGGACATTTGGTAACTCTGTTATCTTGTGTTCTACAAAGTGATATTTGGGAGCTCATTGAGGGCTATGGTGAAAAAGGAAATATCCTCAGATGAAAACTGGAAAGAAGCATTCTGAGAAACTGCATTTCAATGTGTGAATGCAGCTAAGAGAATTACACGTTTCTCTTCAGTGGTCAGTTTACTAACACAGTTTTCTGCAAATATGCAATGGGATACTTCTGATCGCAATGAAGCTTAAGGTGAAAAAGGAAATATCCTCAGATGAAAACTAGAAAGATGTTTTCTCAGAAACTTCTTGGTGATGTGTGAATTCATCTCAGAGTTACACTTATGTTTCATGGAAGAGTCCTTTATCACTGTAA
>NW_016811137.1:0-491 GCF_001698545.2 Rhinopithecus bieti
ATTGAGAGTGTTCACAGTGAGGAGTGAGGGTGTCAGGGTGAGTGAGGGTGTTGGGGAGTGAAGGTGTCAGGGTGAGGTGTGAGGGTGTCAGGTAGAGTGAGGGTGTCAGGGTGAGGATTGAGGGTATTGGGGAGTGAGATTGTCAGAGGGAGTGAGGGTGTCTGGGGAAGTGAGGGTGTAGGGGGAGCAGTGAGGGTGTCAGGGGGAGCAGTGAGGGTGTTGGGGAGTGAAGGTGTCATGGTGAGGTGTGAGGGTGTCAGGGTGAGTGAGGGTGTTGGGGGAGTGAAGATGTCAGGGTGAGGTGTGAGAGTGTCAGGTGGAGTGAGGGTATTGGGGGAGTGAGATTGTCAGGGGGAGTGAGGGTGTCTGGGGAAGTGAGGGTGTCAGGGGGAGCAGTGAGGGTGTCAGGGTGAGGAGTGAGGGTGTCGGGGAGTGAAGGTGTCAGGGTGAGGTGTGAGGGTGAGGAGTGAGGATGTCGGGGAGTAAGAGTG
>NW_016811138.1:0-572 GCF_001698545.2 Rhinopithecus bieti
GACCATAAGCTACAATGCGCTCCGAAATATCCCATTGCAGATAGCAGGAAAACAGTGTTAGTAAACTACTCAATGAAAAGGACAGTGTATCTCTGTGAGATGAATTCTCACATCACAAAGCAGTTTCTCAGAAAACTTCTTTCAAGTTTTGATCTGAGGAAATTTACTATTTCACCACAGGCCTCAAAGGGCTCCCAAATATCCCTTCGCAGATTCCACAAAAACAGTGTTATTTAACAGCTTTATGAAAAGAAGGGTGTAACTCCATGAGATGAATTCACTCATCAGAAAGCAGTTTCTCAGAAAGCTTTTCTTTAGCTTTTATCTAAGAATAATCCTTTTGCATTAGGGACCTCAATATCTTTTGTATATTCCAAGAAAGCAGTGTCAGTAAACTGTTCCTTAAAAGAATAGTGTAACTCTGTGAGAGGAATTCAAAATCACAAAGCAGTTTTCAGAAAGCTTCTTTCTAGTTTTATCTGAGGATATTTCCTTTGTCACTGCAGGCTTCAATGCGATCCAAAATATCCCTACTCAGATTTCCCAAAATGGTGCTACGAAATGACTCCATA
>NW_016811139.1:0-2584 GCF_001698545.2 Rhinopithecus bieti
ATTTTGGTACAGGCATGCAATGCATAATAATCACTTCATGAAAATTGAGTATCCATCCTCTCAAGCATTTATCCTTTGTGTTACAAACAGTTCAGTTATACTCTTTTAGTTCTTTTTAAATGTACAATTAAATTATTATTGGCTAGAATCCCCTGTTGTCTTGATTGGGGTAGTAGTTACACGAGTGTTTGCATTTGCAAAAAAATAAAAACACCTCTTCAAATTGTATATTTGAGATCTGTGCATTTCACCCTAGATAAATTTTACCTCGATTTTTAAAAATACCTTAAGCTCATAAACTCACATACTGTTTTCAAGGACTCCCAGGAGAGCCGGGGACCTCAAGACAGGAATCAGTCCTGGAATGAGGATCCCTGCCGTGATTTTCATGTCTGAACAGTGTAAGATTTTACTTTCTATATTGCTCTTTACTCTCATTACAAATGAAGTCTTTCTTTGAGGAGGTCTTTCAAAGCAATGTGCTGTAGTGGAAAGAATATGGGCTTTAGAAATAGCCAGAGCCCTGGGTTTAAGCCTGTGCTCCCTGGCTCATTGGCTATGTGACTCTGGGCATGGAAGTGACCTCCTTAAGTTTATTTTCTTAACCTTATGCAGGAGCGCACAAAGTCTACTTCCCGGGGTTATTTGGAAGATTAAATTAGATCACACAAGCAAAAGTGTATTTCACACAGCCAGGCTCAGCACAGATGCTCCATACATTCTGGTTTCCTTTTCTTCCTTCCTTTACTTTTTATAGACCCTCTACAGAACGAAAGCTTCATATCTCCTCCATCATCACAGTTCAAATCCTGAGGATATAGGAATAGCTTCCTTGCTCCTCCTCAAAGGTAGCAAGCAAAAATGCCACGCTCAAAGGTAGCAAGCAGCAAAAGGGGCTATTTCCCTGAGCCCCATGATTTAATGGGTTCTGCTCTGACACCCCCCATAGCCACATTCTTCCCCATAGGGCAGGAGTCAGTAGGGTCAAAAGGCTATGCCTATCCAGAGCCTGTGCCCCACCTAGACCACAATCCAGGTACCAGGACCCCAGAATATACTGCCCAGGGGACCAAGAGCTGGCTTCCACAGCCACTATGGTCCCCTTCACTGGTCCATCTTCCCAACAGCAGACCGTGTCACAAATGAGCACATCTCTAGTTCCAAGGAATCATCAAAGGGCAGTTGTTTGGGGCTGTGTAAACAGAGCTTGGACACGTAGGCAGGGTGTCCATCCACATTGTGCAAGACCCCTCGTGGTGTTTGGAGGATTCTGGGGTGGGAAGAGAAAGGGAGCTTGATCTCTGGCTGGGTCCAGGAGCCAGGGGCTGACTCACCCTGTACCATCAGGTTCTGGTGCAGAACTCTGAGGAGGCCAAGAACTCTAAATCTGTACCTGGCCTTCCAGGCCAATATTGATATGTCAAGAAGATGATAGAAAGCATTTTATAATATTTTATAACCTTTCACAATTAGACATAGAGTACGTGGGTTTCCGTGTGTACTCTTGCTCTGAGCTTGCCAATGTTAGGGATAGACCTGTCCAGCATATTCCCCTTTCAGGGCCTTTGCACTTGCTGTTCTTCTGCCCTCTCTTCAGATCTCTATTTAGCCTCCTCCCTCATTTCTTTCATGTTCCCCTTCCTCTCTCCCCCTTTCACTTGTCTGACCATCATATTTGCTCCCCAGCCCTCATACCTCTATGCCCTTGCTATAATTTCTTTTTCTTATTGCAACTTGATATTTTGTTAAGTGCCTGACTCCTTCATTAGAGTATAAATGTCAAACCAACTGAAAATTTTCTGCCTTGTTCACTACTGTATTTCCTTCACTCAACATAGTATTTGGCACATAGGAGGGGCTAAGCAAGGTAATTATTTCATTAATGTATGAATAACTTAATGAATGGATTTCTATTCCCATGCCTTATTCTCTGTTCTTGTCCCAATGTTTCACAACATAAAAGTCAAAAAAAAAAAAAAAAACTTTTAAATAGGCCAACTCACTTGCATTTCAGATTTTATTTCAAATTTAATAAACCTGCTGAACACAACCCCCAGTCTTCCAGCTCTCTTGCTCTATTTTTACCACTACCATCTGTTCTTATTACAGAGAACTCCGGCCCCTTGACATCCCCTACTTTGTCTTCATCTATCAACCTTCATCTGCCTCCATCTCCTGTCCTTTCTGCCTAGAACTCACAGCCCATCACTTCAACCATTCTTCTGCTGATACTCTCAAGTACTTTGCCCTTTCGCCTGGCAAAACCCTAACTCTGGATCAAATCAAGGAGCATTTCCATTTCTACACTTGAGCTACATCACAGGATAATAAATTAACAGGGGTAGCAAAATGATCTAAAAATATAATCATTTCTTTCCTGGCCAAAACTCTTGCCTACCAACTATTGCACATTCTTTACATGGCTAAAATTAAATATGCAAGTCTTCCGTGGCATTTAATTAGCAATCTGGCAGAAAGAAAATGCTGCTCTACTTTCATTCACAAATTTTAGTTTAATTACATTTCATACCCTTTTCCAAGCCAAGATGGTTGGGTTCAAATTTCTGGTTAAGAAAATCTAAGG
>NW_016811140.1:0-2849 GCF_001698545.2 Rhinopithecus bieti
TTTTAAAAAAAAGCTAAATAGCAGAAGTATAAACAGCCATCCATATTCATTCTTAGAATTCCATAACCTAGGTGACTTAGCAGTAATAGAGCAGTTTTGATGTATGGTAGATATTTTAAAAATAAGTACAAATTTAACATTATATCCGAGAAGAGTGCAGAAATAATGAAGGGAACACCTATGCAATGATTATGAAGGTGAGGAGCTAGAACATTGGCAACATTTTAAAACCTACACTTTTTTTATGGCCCACCATGATTACAACCCTACCCACCATTTAACTTCTTTTTTTTTTCACAAGACAAATCTATGCAATACCAGTCTAACATCGGTGATGAGTATTCATTGACTTTTCTTGTAGTTTTAGCATCTATATTAGTTTTGCCTGTTTTTGAGCTTTAGGTAAATAGAACTGCACAGTATGTGCTCCTTTGTGTCTTATTCCTTTCATTCAATATTATGTTTATGTGATTCACCTATATTGTTAGATGTAGCTTTAGTTTATTAATTTTCATTGTTGCGCAGCATTCCATTATCTGAATACACCATCCTGAATTTATCATTTCATTGTTGATGGACAGGTGTGTGGTTTCAGCTTTTGATAGTACTAACAGTGCTGCTATGAACATCGTTGTGTGCACATGTGCAAGAGATTAGTGGTATATTTGCATAGAAGTTGAATAAATTCTTGGGTATGCATATCCTTGGAACATAATGTCAAACTGTCTCTGGAGTGGTCATGAAAATATATAACCCTTCCAGCAGGTATGATTGCCCCTTGTTCCATTATAATTTGATATTTTCAGATTATTAAAATGTTTCCTAATTTGGAGCATTTGTATTAAGGCTATCATACAATGTATTTTTAAAAATTTGCATTTCTTTAATACTAATAAAGTTGAACACTTTTTTTCTATTGAAGTTTCCTTTTGTGGAAAGCTTGGTCAGAATTTTGCCAATTTTCTACTTTACTGCATTTTCCCCAGCTTTATTGTGACATAGTTAGCAAAAATTGTATATATTCAAAGTATACAACATGAAGTTTTTATATATGTATTCACAATGAAATGTTATATATGCATGACCTTGAAGTTATTTGTGTGTGGTGCAAATACTGTGTTAGTAAATGTCAAATATGCAATACATTATTATTAATTACAGTCACTATCCTGTGCATTAGGTCTCCAGAACTTATGCATCTTACAACTGCAATTCGTATCCTTTAATCAACAACTCTCCATTTCCAGTACCCCGGATCCTTGGTAATCACTCTTCTGGTTCGTGTTTGTTTTGATTTGTTTGGATGACTATAAATCTAGATAGATCATTTAGAGCTTTGTAGTTCAAATATCTCATCCTTCTCTTTTGAGTTTGTCTTGGCACTTGAAGAACAAAATTTCCTAATTCTAATATAGATTTTCAAAAAAATAGTCTTCCTCAATGGTTGCCATTTTCGTTTTGTTTTTTTTTTCTTCCTTTTCCTTCTCTCTCTCTTTTCTCCTCCATTCTAAGGTCATTAAGATATTCTACAATATCATCTTTAAAATGTTATGTTTATTTTGTATTTATAGCTTTAATTCACCTGAATGTATTTTGACTATAATGCAAAATAGGGGTAAATTGCTTCTTTTTTCATATATTTTTTATTTATCTATATAAATCAGGAATATCACCATTGTCTTAAGCATCTGTAACTATGCAAATCTTCATTTGGTGTTTCTATCCATTCTATTCCATTTGTTTGCCAGCCAATTTGTATCAGTATTTTATCTAAATTCTGTATTCTTATAAGACTGTATCATAGTTGTCTTCATATTCTGCAAGGCAAGTTTTCTACCGTCTTTCTTTTCTTCATGTGAATCTTGACAGTTTTCAACTTTTGCACTTTCATGTGATTTTCAGAATTTGCTTATCAAGCTCTACAAAAACAAAAGCAAACTAGGTCTCCAGAACTTATGCATCTTACAACTGCAATTCGTATCCTTTAATCAACAACTCTCCATTTCCAGTACCCTGACAAATACTAAAACATACCTGACAAATACTAAAACAGTGTTGAGACTTGAGATTTTTTTAATTTACAAAATTGAGTTTTTCTATTCATTAACATGGTATATCTCACATGTATTTAATTTCTGTAATGCTACTGGAAAAAAAATACTTAAATAGAATCCTGTCCATTTTAGCATATTTACTCCTGGGTTCTGGATTTTCAAAATTTTCTGTTAAATATCTGCTTAAAATATTTTCATTTTGCAACCATTTGCTCTTAGCATGATATAAAACTACAACTATGTGAATCTTATTTCTAAAACATAATCTATGTGTTTTCCTCTTTCAGTGTGTGCAATTGTATAATATATAATTTTCAATCTTTCAATGTTTATGCTTCATTATGTACTAGCCACATGCCATTATAAGGGTTTAATAAATAAAATACTGCTTAAACTAATTGGCATATTAAGAAAAGTGATAAAGAGAAAGTAGGAAAGATCTAAAATCAACACCCTAATATCACAATTAAAAGAACTAGAGAAGTAACAGCAAACAAATTCAAAAGCTAGCAGAAGACAAGAAATAACTAAGATCAGGGCAGAACTGGGAGAGACACAAAAAAAACCTTCAAAAAATCTGTGAATCCAGGAGTTGGTTTTTTGAAAATATTAGCAAACTAAATCGACCACTAGCCAGACTGATAAAGAAGAAAAGAGAGAAGAATCAAATAGACATAATACAAAAATGTTAAAGGGGATATCATGAATGACCTCACAGAAATACAAACGACCATCAGAGAATCTGTAAACACGTCTACGCAAGTAAGCTAGAAAATCTAGAAGAAATGGGTAAAC
>NW_016811141.1:0-492 GCF_001698545.2 Rhinopithecus bieti
CTCCTGAAGGAAGCACTAAACATGGAAAGGAACAAGTACCAGCCACTGCAAAACATGCCAAAATGTAAAGCCTGTCGATGCTAGGAAGAAACTGCATCAAATAACGAGCAAAATAACCAGCTAACATCATAATGACAGGATCAAATTCACACATAACAATATTAACCTTAAATGTAAATGGGCTAACTGCTCCAATTAAAAGACACAGACGGCCGGGCGCGGTGGCTCAAGCCTGTAATCCCAGCACTTTGGGAGGCCGAGACGGGCGGATCACGAGGTCAGGAGATCGAGACCATCCTGGCTAACACGGTGAAACCCCGTCTCTACTAAAAAATACAAAAAACTAGCCAGGCGAGGTGGTGGGCGCCTGTAGTCCCAGCTACTCGGGAGGCTGAGGCAGGAGAATGGCGTAAACCCGGGAGGCGGAGCTTGCAGTGAGCTGAGATCCGGCCACTGCACTCCAGCCTGGGCGGCAGAGCAAGACTCCGTCTC
>NW_016811142.1:0-1553 GCF_001698545.2 Rhinopithecus bieti
ATTCTGCATGGTTGGCAATGGATGTCAGTATCTGGGATACAAGCTCATTACGCGTTGATGCCAAAATGTTCACAGTAACCTATGCTTGAGCACACTCTTATGCTTGCCTGAAAACACTGTTCCAAAGGAATTTCCAAAAGTCCAAGAAATAAAAATCTGAAGTTTTTTTTAGGCCAGAAACTTTGCCTTCCTTGTGTTAGAAAATGAGTTGGGGCCGGGTACAGTGACTCAAGCCTGTAATCCCAGCACTTTGGGAGGCTGAGGCGGGCGAATCACCAGGTCAGAAGATCAAGACCATCCTGGCCAACCTGGTGAAACCCTGTCTCTACTAAAAATACAAAAATTGGCAGGCTGGGCACAGTGGCTTACGCCTGTAATCCCAGCACTTTGGGAGGCCGAGGTGGGCAGATCACAAGGTCAGGAGATTGAGACCATCCTGGCCAACACAATGAAACCCCATCTCTACTAAAAATACAAAAAATTAGCCAGGCGTAGTGGCGGGTGCCTGTAGTCCCAGCTACTAGGGAGGCTGAGGCAGGAGAATGACGTGAACCCGGGAGGCGGAGCTTGAAGTGAGCCGAGATCGCGCCACTGCACTCTGGCCTGGGCGACAGAGCAAGACTCAGTCTCAAAACAAACAAAAAAAGAAAATTAGCTGGGCGTGGTGGTGGGCACCTGTAGGCCCAGCTACTTGGGAGGCTGAGGCAGAATTGCTTGAACCCAGGAGGCGGAGGTTGCAGTGAACTGAGATTGCACCACTGCACTCCAGCCTGGCCGACAGAGCAAGACTGTCTCAAAAAAAAACAAACAAAACAAAACAAAACAAAAAAACAAAAATAAAACAAAAAAAACTCATCCTAGGCCGAGCACGATGGCTCACGCCTGTAATCCTAGCACTTTGGGAGGCCGAGTTAGGTGGGAGTAGGTCAGGAGTTCCAGACCAGCCTGGCCAATATGGTGAAACCCCATCTCCACTAAAAATACAAAATTAGCTGGGCATGGTGGCACATGTCTGTAGTCCTAGCTACTTGGGAGACTGAGGCAGGAGAATCACTTGAACCTGGGAGGCAGAGGCTGCAGTGAGCCAAGATCGCGCCACTGCACTCCAGCCTAGGTAAGACACAGCAAGACTCCACCTCAAAAACAAAACAAAACTCATCCTGAGCCAGATTGTGAAAGGATTACAGTTGGACAGGGTCAAACCTTGTAAAGCATTTGTTTCGCCAGGCGTGGTGGCTCACACCTATAATCCCAGCACGTTGTCAGGCTTAGGCGAGTGGATCACAAGGTCAGAAGTTCAAGACCAGCCTGGCCAAGATGGTGAAACCCCATCTCTACTAAAAATACAAAAATTAGCTGGGCATGGGGGCGAGTGCTTGTAATCCCAGCTACTCTGGAGGCTGAGGCATAGAACTGCTTGAACCCAGGAGGCGGAGGTTGCAGTGAGCCGAGATCACGCCATTGCACTTCAGCCTGGCAACAGAGCGAGACTCCGTCTCAAAAAAAAGAAAAAGAAAAGGGCCGGGCGCGGTGGCTCAAGCCTGTAATCCCAG
>NW_016811143.1:0-494 GCF_001698545.2 Rhinopithecus bieti
GTTTTAAAATGAAACAGTTTTAGGCACAATAGTCAGTTACTTCTGGCTCTGCTTTGTGGAGAAAGGTATATGGACTGAAATCTCTGCACTCTCCAGATAATTACTTTCTAATGCTTTAAGATAACTAGACTGTTTTTAACTGTCTGGAAATTAGAAGAGACCTTAAAAAAATTCACAAACGTAACTAGTGTATGTACAAATAACCCTAATTTTAGGGATATGCACACAAAAATGACATTCTGATATCAAAAATAAGTTTTACTGTCGCTTCTCAGTGGCTACACACCTGGAAAGGTGCCATGTGCTTTCACTGGAAGTACCACACTTGCATTTCTGTATTGTGATGTCAGTAGCAGAAACTTAGAGCTTGCAATTTAGCTCCCTTTCTCCTGAAGAGGCATCAAGTTCCTACCCTGCAGAGATATTTCGTTTTTCTATTTGGTTTATTTAGAAATCACCTATTCTGATTGATCTTTAAGAATGAATGATATAAA
>NW_016811144.1:0-1153 GCF_001698545.2 Rhinopithecus bieti
ATGATGTTGGGTGCCTGTAATCCCAGCTACTCGGGAGGCTGAGGTGGGAAAATTGCTTGAGCCTGGAAGGTGGAGGTTGCAGTGAGCCGAGTTAGCACCATTGCACTCTAGCCTGGGCAACAGAGTGAGATTCCATCTCAAAAAAAAAAAAATTCTCATTTATATCCAGAAATGTTTTTCTGATTTCTATGTCTTATTTTTCAGCATTCTCTTATCTCTCACAGTGCTTCTTTAGAATCGACATTTTGAATTATTTTCCAGGTTTTGTACATTTCTTTTGATTGAGATCTCTTGCTAGAGAATTATTATCTTCCTTTGGAGGTGTTATATTTATTTTCTTTTTCATGTTTCCTGTGTCCTTACATTGACATCTGTACATCTGGAGTAACAGGCACTTCTTCCATTTATTTGAATTTGCTTTCATAGAGGAGGACTTTTTGCTGAAGATGTATCTATGATGTCCCTAAAATAAGAAAAAGGCTAAACAGGAGCAAAGGCAGAGGGAAGAACAATTAGGATGCTACTGAAATTATTTAAGTAAGAGATGAATTATCAGCATGATCACAGTGAAAGTGTTAAGAAGTCAGAATGTAGAAATATTTTAAACTAAGAGTCAAGTATACACGATGGAGTACTATTTTAGCAATAAAAAAGAATGAGATATTGTCATTTGCAACAATATGCATAGCACTGGAGATCATTATGTTAAGTGAAATAAACCAGGCACAGAGACAAACATCACAGATTCTCACTTCTTTGTGGGATCAAAAAATCAACACAATTGAACTCATGGACATAGAGAGTAGAAGAATGGTTACCAGAGGCTGGGAACGGTAGTAGAGGAGGTGAAGGGGAGTGGGGAGGAGGGTTAACATGTACAAAAGCATCGTTAGAAAGAATAAGACCTAGTATTTGATAGCGCAACAGGGTGACTAGTCAAAATAATGTTAGGTTTAAAACTTTCACAAAAATATTTATTTTTTCCCTCTGTGCAAAATAGAGGCTTCTGTGTTTTCAGTAGTTGTTATCAATTGATATATTCTTTCTTCATAAAAATCTAGCCTTGGAAGTATCATTTGCACAACAGGATCTTGCAAGATGCCAAAAATAAAAAGTAAAAAACAACTTGAGAAATTGTTGCCATGTCCTGTGA
>NW_016811145.1:0-442 GCF_001698545.2 Rhinopithecus bieti
GTGTACCACCACACCTGGCTAATTTTTTGTATTTTTTTTTTTTTTTTTGAGGCGGAGTCTGACTCTGTCGCCCAGGCTGGACTGCAGTGGCCGGATCTCAGCTCACTGCAAGCTCCGCCTCCCGGGTTTACGCCATTCTCCTGCCTCAGCCACCCAAGTAGCTGGGACTACAGGCGCCCACCTTGTCGCCCGGCTAGTTTTTTGTATTCTTTAGTAGAGACGGGGTTTCACCGTATTAGCCAGGGTGGTCTCGATCTCCTGACCTTGTGATCCGCCCGTCTCGGCCTCCCAAAGTGCTGGGATTACAGGCTTGAGCCACCGCGCCCAGCCTAATTTTTGTATTTTTAAGTAGAGACGGGGTCACTGTGTTGACCAGGCTGATCTTGAACTACTGACCTTGTGATCCACCTGCCTCGGCCTCCCAATGTGCTGGGATTACAGG
>NW_016811146.1:0-379 GCF_001698545.2 Rhinopithecus bieti
TGTTCGAGGGTAGGAAGCATCCAGCATAGGAGAAAGACGTAGGGTGGGAGGTTAGGCCAGTCTCTCCTTTTCACATTTTTCTGCCTGCTTATATTCACTGGCAGCTGATTAGATTGTGCCAACCAGATTAAGGGTGGGTCTGCCTTCCCCAGCCCACTGATTCAAGTGTTCATCTCTTTTGGCAACACCCTCACAAATACACCCAGGATCAATACTTTGTATCCTTCAATCCAATCAAGTTGACACCCATTAACGGTCACAATAAAAATACAAAAAATGTAGTCTCTACTAAAAATACAAAAAAATTAGCCAGGTGTGGTAGCCTCTGCCTACTCAGGCGGCTGAGGCAGGAGAATTGCTTGAACTCAGAGGGTGGAGG
>NW_016811147.1:0-1161 GCF_001698545.2 Rhinopithecus bieti
GAATGGCAAAAACCGGAAAAATTCCCTTTTTAATTATAAGCCATAGTTTTACTGTTCCTTTTCTATGTTTAGATAAGTTTAGATACACAAATACTTAACATCATGTTACAATTGCCTACAGTATTCAATACAGTAATGTGCCGTACACATTTGTAGCCTAGGAGTAACAGGCCATAGTATAAGCCTAGGTGTGTAGTAGGCTATACCATTTAGGTTTGTGTTAAGTATAGTCTATGACATTCGCACAACAAAGTCACCTCATGACACATTTCTCAGAAAACATCCTCATCACTAAGTAATGTGTGATTGCATTTCTTTACATTTTATTTACCCTCAGTATTATTGCAATTGTATTTTAAGTAGACAAAATGCTTGGAGTAAATTATACAATAATTTTCAGACCCTATCTTTATTCCATTTAAGCTTGGCTCCTCATAACAACCTTCAATATTACTGGGCTTTCTGCATTATTTCCTATAAATTTCACTGTGTTCATATATATAACTACTACTAGTTATTTTTGTAGAGTCCAACAGCACATATTTGAATGTGATGCAGGACATGGGACAATTCACTGTATGCCTGGGCAATGCAGTGTAGGATGTCTAGCCTCCCTAGGCTGTTGACCAGGAACAATTTTTGACCCCAACAATTTTTAACAAGCAAAATTATTGCACAAATTTCCAAAACACCCTCTGGGAGTCAGTGTCACCTTTTTTGGAAACTCTACCTTAGATCTATAAAAATCATCCCTGAAGGCCATGCTACCTCGGAGTATGTGTGGATTCCAGGGTCATCACCTGTAAAGGGTCAAAGTATGGACCAGTCACACTGGGTGTTCTGTTACCTCTAACATCTGGACAACTCCTAAAGCCATCCTAAAAAGCTAGTGAAAACAAGCTAGTATTAATATCCATGACAAAGGCAAAAAAGACAAAACACACTCTGATCTTTTTTTCTTGGGTTATTATTATCTTCAGTGACAATAAC
Source organism: Rhinopithecus bieti (assembly GCF_001698545.2). Lineage (NCBI taxonomy): Eukaryota > Metazoa > Chordata > Mammalia > Primates > Cercopithecidae > Rhinopithecus > Rhinopithecus bieti. The sequence continues at coordinate 991 of NW_016811147.1, forward strand.
CTATTGTATGTCACCCACCAAGTACCACGTTCTGAACTGTTTTAATCCTGTCATCTTTATCCTCTCAATAATCCTATATAGAGGAATTTTTTTCCCAATTTAGCGATGAGAAAACTGGGGCTTAGAAATCTGACTGCCCGGCCGGGCGCGGTGGCTCAAGCCTGTAATCCC
>NW_016811148.1:0-2778 GCF_001698545.2 Rhinopithecus bieti
AAAAAAAAAAAAGAAAATAAAATGAAGCTGGATGTGGTGTGGTGGCTCATAAGATCGCTTGAGCCCGGGCAATATAGCAAAAGCCTGTTTCTACTAAAATTTTAAAAATTAGCCAGGCATGGTGGCGCGTGCCTGTAATCCCAGCTACTCAGGAGGCTGAGGCAGGAGAGTCACTTGAACCCAGGAGGCGGAGGTTGCAGTGAGCCGAGATGGCACTGCCGCACTCCAACCTGGGTGACAGAGGGAGACTCCGTCTCAGAAAAACTTTAAAAAAATAAAATAATTAGCTGGGCATGGGGACACATGCCTGTGGTCCCAGCTACTCGGGAGGCTGAGGTGGGAGGATCTCTTGAGGCCAGGAGTTCAAGGCTGCAGTGAGCCATGATCACACCTCTGCACTCCAGCCTAGGCGACACAGTGGGACCTTGTCTCTGTAAAGAATAAATACAAATAAATTTGTCTTTATTGGCTGGAGCCTTCCAATTCTGGTGTGGGATAGAAAACTAAGAAAATGCATTAGTCCTGGGATCGGGGCTGCTTCAGTAGGAACAAGAATCAGGGCAGCTCCCCGCCCCCCACAAAAAAAGGAGAAAAACTTAAATAATGGGGAACTTGATACCATTTACATTCACCAGACAGAAAAAGAGAGGTCTCAATTCAGGTGCTTCAGGGGCCAAACTAAGAGAGGTAAGACCAACAGAGGCCAGGCACGGTGGCTCACACCTGTAATCCCAGTACTTTGGGAGGCCTAGGCAGGCAGATCACTTGAAGCCAGGAGTTCAACACCACCCTGGTCAACATGGTGAAACCCCCATCTCTACTAAAAATACAAAAATTAGCTGGGTGTGGTGGTGCGCATCTGTAATCCCAGCTACTTGGGAAGCTGAGGCAGGAGAATCGCTTGAACCCAGAAGGTGGAGGTTGCAGTGAGCCAAGATCGCACCACTGCACTCCAGCCAGGGTGACAGAGTGGGACTCTGTCTCAAAAAAAGACCAACAGAAACTCACACCCTGGCTAAAGAGGGTGCCCTGGACTCCAGGCAATTATGGCCAAATCTTGCCAGAAATCCAGATCTTTGTGTTTGCATTACCAGGTTTTTAGCAAGGGTGACTCATTTAAAGTTTAAAAACAAACAAGAACACTTCTGTCTGGGTTAAACGTCTGCATCTGGCCTGTGGACCTATTTGAAAACTTTGACTGTTTAGCCTGTTCTGATGCTTAGACAGGACTGTGGCTCTGCCATTGGGTCCCCCTGCAGGACGCTGGTGACTCCCAAGGACATTGTCAGCAGTGGCTTTCTGTCTCCATTCTGGAATCTGCATTCCGGGCTCACACTGTGGTCCCAAACACCGCAGGCTGGAGGTGGACCCTGTCTGCCTCTTCCCCAGTGCTATTGGCAAGGGGTGGACCAGGCCCACCGGGGGGTGGGTGGCCGGGGTCACTGGCCGGCACGGGCCCCAGGCGCTCAGCCTCAGCCAGGGCAGCCAGCAGCCCGGCCAGGGGTGGTCGGCGGCGGCAGATGTCCTGCAACAGCTCAGCCCGGGGCTGCAACTGCCTAATGAGTTTGTCCCTCTGGTGCACGGCGGCCTGCAGGCTGTGGACAGTGGCCTCTGAGGTCATCAGCTGCTCCTGGAGTGTGGCAATCTCACTGGCAAGAAGGCAAGAAGAGGTGATTACGGAACTGAGGACCACAGCGCCTGTTCCTCCCTGCTCCAGACCCCATCACCTTTGGGATAAAGCCCGCGTTCCTCAGCACTGCCTCAGGGTCCTCCCTGGTTATGAACGGGATGTTTCTTTGTTTTTACTATTATTATATTTTACTTTTTTTTTTGAGATGGAATCTCGCCCTGTTGCCCAGGCTGGAGTGCAGTGGCACCATCTCAGCTCACTGCAAGCTCCGCCTCCCGGGTTCAAGTGATTCTCCTACCTCAGCCTCCCTAGTAGCTGGGATTACAGGTGCCCACCACCATGCCCGGCTAATTTTTTGTATCATCAGTAGAGACGGGGTTTCCCCATGCTGGCCAGGCTGGTCTCAAACTCCTGACCTCATGATCCGCCCACCGTGGCCTCTCAAAGTGCTGGGATTACAGGCATAAGCCACCATGCCCAGCCTATTATTATAATTTTTGCGACAGAGTGTCGCTCTGTTGCCCAGGCTGGAGTTCAGTGCAACCTCTGCCACCCAGGTTCAAACAACTGTCCTGCCTCAACCTCCCAAGTAGCTGGGTTTACAGGCATGTGCCACCATTCCCAACTGATTTTTGTATTTTTAGTAGAGACAAGGTTCTTTATAATTCTTAATTATAAAGAATTACACCTCTTTATAAATCGCCCGGTATCAGGTATGTCCCTATAGCATTGTGAGAATGGACTAATGCACCTCCCATTGGGGTTAGGGCTTCATGATATGAATTTTGGGGAGACAGAAACATTCAGTTCAGGCCGGGTGCAGTGGCTCAGCCTGTAATCCCAGCCCTTCGGGAGGCCAAAGCGGGTGGATCACTTGAGGTCAGAAGTTCAAGACCAGCCTGGTCAACATGGTGAAAGCCCCTCCCCCCCGTCTCTACTAAAAATACAAAATTAGCCGGTTGTGGTGGTGGGGTGCCTGTAATCCCAACTACTCTGAAGGATGAGACAGGAGAATTGCCTGAACCTGGGAGGCAGAGGTTTCAGTGAGCCAAGATCACATCACTGCACTCCAGCCTGCGTGACAGAGCCAGACTCCATCAAAAAAAAAAAAAAAAAAAAAAAAAAAAAAAAAAAAGCTAGGCTGGCTC
>NW_016811149.1:0-378 GCF_001698545.2 Rhinopithecus bieti
TCTATCCTGTGCTCCCTGTGTAGGTGAAAGGGATCTATCCTCTGCTCCTTGGCTGTGAGTCTGGCAAAATACATTTCTTATACATGCTTCAACACTGGATTTTTGAACTGGGACTTTTTGAAATTAGAATAATCTAAGACACATTTCTGTGTTTGTTCTTTAGTTTGAGGTAATACTAAGGTGCAAATAGATATAGTACTGCTGACTACTTTTCACCAAGTAAATGTAAAATAAAGACACAAGTCACTGATTACAAATAGGTCGGAAAACAGTAGGCATAAATCAAGAGATACAGTGAAAGCTTGGAAAATTGTTTTAATTTTCTGAAAGCTGCATATAATCCCTAGGTCAATTTTAACAAATTTGTATTTAATTAAT
>NW_016811150.1:0-1161 GCF_001698545.2 Rhinopithecus bieti
TTGGCTCATTTTCACTTGTTCAATAAACATTCCAGCACTTACTACATGTGACAACTGAGAATATGAAGAATGAGATACAGCATTCGCCCTCAAGTGTCACAGGTAGTCAGATAGACACAATAAGCACAAACCTGAGAGGAGGGTGTGGCTGATGCAGCAGAAGTACATGAAAGGAAGGGGAAATTTGGGAGGAAAAGAAATCAGCTTTGTAGAGTACAGGCAGGTCGGGTGAGTGTGAGGAAAAGCTTTACAGTACAAAAGACCTTTAAGCTGAATCTGAATGGATAACAGGGGGTTGACAGGTGAGGTGGGGTGAGGATATTCCAGACAGATAGTACCATATCCAAAAGCCAGAGCCATGGCCAGGTGCAGTGACTCTTGCCTGTAATACCGGTGATTTGAGAGGCTGAGGCGGGATGATCACTTGAGGCCATGAGTTTGAGACATTACCATAGTGAGAATACATCTCTTAAAAACAAACAAATAAACAAACAAATAATTTTTTTAATTAGCAGGGCATGGTGGTGTGCACCTCTAGTCCTAGCTACTTGGGAGGGTGAAGTGGGAGAATCACTTTAACCTAGGAATTCGAGGAAGCTACAGTGAGCCGTGAGTCACTACATGGAGCCACTGCATTCCAGCCTGGGCAACACAGCATGATACCCCCGAGTCTAAAAATAACAACAACAACAACAAAACCAGAGACATGAACTACCATGAAATATTTGGAGAGCTACGAGTAGTCCAGTATAATTGGAGCATTGGGTATATGGGGAAGGAAGGTGAGGGTTGGGGAAAGGTGAAGAAGGCAGGGCAGATTATGAAACAGGGCCTCTGGCTGGGCACGGTGGCTCATGCCTATAATCCCACCAGTTTGGGAGGCCAAGGAGGGCGATCACCTGAAGTCAAGAGTTCGAAACCAGCCTGGGCAACATGGTGAAACCACTTCTCTATCAAAAGTGCAAAAATTAGCTGGGCGTGGTGTCGGGCGCCTGTAGTCCCCGACAGCCTCAGGAGGCTGAGGCATGAGAATCGCTTGAACCCGGGAAGCAGAGGTAGTGAGCCAAGATCGTGCCGCTGCACTCCAGCCTGGGCGACAAGAGCAAAACAAGAAAAGAAAGAAAGAAAGAAAGAGAGAGAGAGAGAGAGAGAAAGGAAGGA
>NW_016811151.1:0-495 GCF_001698545.2 Rhinopithecus bieti
AAGAAGCTTTCTGAGAAACTTCTTTGTGATGTGTGTATTCATCTCACACAGTAACAACTTTCTTTTCATAGAACAGTTTGCTAACACTGTTTTCATGGAATATACAAAGGGATATTTGGGAGCGAGTTATGGTCAATGGTGAAAAACTAAATATCCTCAGATAAAAACTAGAAAGAAGCTTTCTGAGAAACTGCTTTGTGATGTGTGAATTTACCTCACTGAGTTACACGACTCTTGATAACACTGTTCTCGTGTAATATGCAATAGGATATTTGGGAGCACTTTGAAGCCTATGGTGACAAAGGAAATATCCTCAGATAAGAGTCAAAAGGAAGCGTTCTGAGAAAGCTCTTTGTGATGTGTGAAATCATCTCACTGCGTTACACCACCCTTTTCATTGAGAGGTTCGCTAACACTTTACTTGTGGAATCTGCAATGGGATATTCTGGAGAGCATTGAGGAATGTGATGAAAAAGAAATATCTTCAGATAAAAC
>NW_016811152.1:0-493 GCF_001698545.2 Rhinopithecus bieti
CATCATTTTAAAACTGAACTAAGAAGTTTACCAATAGTTCTGTAACTACTGAGGGAATGCTGGCAGTAGGTAATAACGTTTTTTTGTTGTTGCTTTGTTTTTGTTTTTGTTTTGTTTTTGTCTTGAGATGGAGTCTCAGTCTGTTGCCCAGGCTAGAGTGCAGTGGTGCAATCTCGGCTCACTGCAACCTCCACCTCCTGGGTTCAAGTGATTCTCCTGCCTCAGCCTCCTGAGTAGCTGGGATTACAGGCGAGCACCACCACACCTGGGTAATTTTGTATTTTAGCAGAGACAGGGTTTCACCATGTTGGTCAGGCTGGTCTCGAAAGCCTGACCTCATGACCCGCCTGTCTCAGCATTCCTAGCTGGTTAAAAACTTCTTATAAAGAAATTTTCAGACACAATGTTGGGTGACTTCTTTCAAATATTTAGGGAACAAGTAATTTTAATATTTATGACAACTTCCAAAAAAAAAGAGGGAGCATTCAATAAA
>NW_016811153.1:0-1235 GCF_001698545.2 Rhinopithecus bieti
GTTTCCAGCTTCATCCACATCCCTGCAAAGCACAGGAACTCATCCTTTTTCATGGCTGTGTAGTATTCCATGGTGTCTATGTGCCACATTTTCTTTATCCAGTCTATCATAGATGGGCATTTCGGTTGGTTCTAAGTCTTGGCTATTGTGAACAGTGCCGCAATAAACACACGTGTGCACGTGTCTGGATGGAACAGGAAGGGATGTCCTGTGAGTACCTTGTTTTTCCTTAGCTTCTCAAAATCTTAACTTGAATGGTAAATGAAGCAAAAATGTAAAAATATAGGTGGATGGAACAAGAAGAAAAACATGTATTGACTAAAACATACATATTCTATTGAAAGAAAAGAAATTAGCTGAATGAATTAGATCTCATTCTGCCTGCACTTAAACCCCTGCCTTGCCCTGCTCCAGGCCCCAGGACCTCAGTCTGCCTTCCTTGGCTAAAATCAGCTGGACACCTCCTGTCCTCCCTCTCCTCGTCCCCTCTGCTGCCCTAAAGGATACAGTTCTTGAAAGACAGCATCCGTGAACTTCCCCAAGGAGCCCTCTCTGATTGTTCATCCCACAGACGACGTCTCGCTCTGTCGCCCAGGCTGGAGTGCGGTGGCGCGACCTCGGCTCACTGCAGCCTCCACCTCCCGGGTTCCAGGGATTCTCCTGCCTCAGCCTCCTGAGTAGCTGGGATGACAGGCACCTGCCACCACGCCCGGCTAGTTTCTGCGTTTTTCGTTAGCGACGGGGTTTCACCGTGTTACAGCCACGATGGTCTCGATCTCTTGACCTTGTGATCCGCCCGCCTCGGCCTCCCAGAGTGCAGGGATGACAGGCCTCAGTGACTGCGCCCGGCCTCCGATCTTGTGCCAAAACCGTTTGGCAACTTCTGCTTCTGCTGGAGAATTTTACATTTCCCCGAGTGGAACCGCACGTCCCCAAGACGGGAAACACCTCAGTTCCTCTTTGCATCTTAGAAGTTGCCCCAGATCCGTCTCTCTCTCTCTCTCTGTCTCTGTCTGTCTCTGTGTCTGTGTGTGTGTGTGTATCTGTCTCTCTGTCTCTCTTCTCTTTCTGTCTCTCTCTGGTCTCTCTTTCTGTCTCTCTCTCTCTCTCTTTCTCTCTCTGTGTCTCTCTTTCTTTCTCTGTGTGTGTGTCTCTGTCTCTCTCTCTCTTTCTTCTCTGTCTGTCTCTGATCTCTTTCTTTCTCTCTTTCTCTCTCTTTCTCTCTTTCTCTCTCT
>NW_016811154.1:0-1550 GCF_001698545.2 Rhinopithecus bieti
CCCGTCCCCTCCCCTTCCCTTCCCTTTTTTCTTTCTATCTTTCTCTCTTTCTTTCTTTTTTTCTTTCTTTCTTTCGAGACAGAATCTCACTGTGCCACCCAGGCTGTAGTACAGTGGTACGACCTTGGCTTACTGCAACCTCCTCCCCCGCCAGCTCAAGTGATCCTCCCACTTCAGCCTCCTTAGTAGCTGGGACCACAGGCATGTGCCACCAGGCCCAGCTAATTTTTTTGTATTTTTAGCAGAGACGGGGTCTCACTATGTTGCCTAGGCAGGTCTCAGACTCCTGAGCTCAAGTGATCCACCCACCTCAGCCTCCCAAAGTGCTGCGATTACAGGCATGAGCCACCACACCTGGCCACACCTGGTGTTTTCTATAGTTGTGTTTTATATCACATGAAAATTTTATTAAATAAAACTGTTTTAAAACATTTTCATAATGTTCAAAGATAATAAATAGCTCTGAATGGGAAAGGAAAAACTAAAAATTTGAGGGGAAAAGCTAGAAATTTGAGGTAAAAAACCTGTTTCAACATGTGACAAATTCTTCCTGAGGATTTAATACTGTTTAAAGAAAAACATGTATTAAATGTAGGTGCTTAGAACATACTTTTCTTTTTCCTCAATAGTTTATTTTTTAATATAAGTATTAGAGAAAGGATGGTCACAATGAATGAGCTATTCATCTTGGGTTATATTCTTCACATCTTTGAATTTGATTTGGGACTTGCTGTGAAAAGCAACGTATCATTACACTCAAGTGTCTCTGTTTGCAGCCCATGAACAATAAATTGTATATCATATCACTCCTAAATATTTCAATTCCCCACAGTTTTTCAGGATATATAAGTCTTTGGTCAATGTTGCTTTTTAAAAGTGAGAAATCGGGTACGATTATGAATAAGTTAAAAACTCTTTATTTATATTTTGTATTTAACAGAAATTTACTGAGCACCTTTGTGTGCCATGAAGTGAGGATTCAGTAGTGAATGAGACAAACACAGACCCCTTGTATTCTAGTGAGCCTCTGCGTCTTATATTAAGGAAGCTCAGGAAATTGATACTTAGGACAGGATTGAGAAAACAAGTGATCTCTTATGATCTGTAATTATCTGCACAAATGTTTCTTCGTAAACTTCAAGTGGCTATTCTCAAATTAGCTGAAAATAGCCCCCTTTTAAGTCTATGAAATTAACATTATAGAAAAGAATTTTAGCAATTTTGGAGCAGGATGCTTTCTGGATACTTAATTCTGAACAACATTAGAATTTAGCTCTCCCTTTAATTTAAATCTAGTTATTCTTTATTATTTTAAAATACAAGGCATCTGCATTTTAAAACCTGGGTAACATTTATTTAGGTTTTCTTACTCCAAGGGAGAGGACCTGATCCAAGTTTTTAAGAAAAAATGATTATAGTTTCTTCCCCTTCTTTATAAGAGAACCTTTTCATATATTACCTATTACTTAATAGCTCGTTACTTTGACACACTTTCTGATTCAATATTGTGTTAACAATTATTAGAGATGCAAATGAAGATATGTGGCATA
>NW_016811155.1:0-447 GCF_001698545.2 Rhinopithecus bieti
TACATGGAAACTGAACAACCTGCTTCTGAATGACTCCTGGGTAAATAATAAAATTAAGACAGATTAATAAATAAGTTATTTGAAACCGATGAGAACAAAGACACAACATACCAGAATCTCTGGGACACAGCTAAAGCAGTGGTTAAAGGGAAATTTATAGTACTAAATGCCTACATGAAAAAGCAGGAAAGATCTAAAATCAATACTCTAACATCACAATTAAAAGGACTAGAGAAGCAAGAGCAAACACATTCAAAAGCTAGCAGAAGACAAGAAATAACTAAGGTCAGAGCAGAACTGAAGGAGATAGAGACACAAAAACCCTTACAAAAAAAAAAATCAATGAATCTAGGAGCTGGTTTTTTGAAAAGATCAACAAAATTGGTAGACCACTAGCAAGACAAAGAAGAAAACAGAAGAATCAAATAGACGCAATAAAAAATGATA
>NW_016811156.1:0-1368 GCF_001698545.2 Rhinopithecus bieti
TATATATAAAACTGGTGCACCAGTACCAGTTCCCATCTACCCAGGTTATAAGGAACAAATGAGATAAGCCACAGAGCAGGTGAAACACACTGAGTAAGCCTGTTATTTACTAAGAGGACAGGCTCACAGAATGGGTGCGGTAGCCTCATTAGTTCCTTTGCAAAGTGCAGACACCCACTCTGTTTCATTGATTCCTAAATGCATTTTGTTCACATCTTAACACCTCTGAAATCAGGATGAGTCCTAAAATCAATAGCTTCTTAACATTTTAGTTTGCAGCAATCTTTCCCTTCATAGTGACACCAAATAATGGTTTATTGCTTAGATTCAATGAATGCAATTGATTCATTATACAATGAAATGTATATATGTGACATATACACATATACATCACCGTGTATACCATCATAACTAAGAGACCACTCTAGATAAGCTATAGAAAGTATAAAAGTCATTTTACTTTAATACAAAATCACATAAAGAAAGGCATGTTGGCTAGATCAAATATTCACTAAATATCAGTGAAGTCACCACTGGAATATCAATAGCACATTTTCCTGCTTTCTTTTCTCCTTTCTGCTAAACATTGAAGACCAGGGTCATCCCTGGGAGCAGATGAATAGGACATGCATCTGCACGCTGGAGGCCCTGGGGGTTGACGGGGAGCAGGAAGTGGGCCCCAACCCCACACATCCCTTCTGTTTTTCTTGATTTGTGCTTCACTGGCCCAGGCCAAGTCTTCAAGGGTGTCTAGTTCCGCAGTCAGGGAGAAAGTGATGCCAAGAGAACTTTGTCTCCTCCCTCCTCAGTCTGCTTTGAAGGGGAAATGAACACACAGGCCCAGTGTGTCTGTGTGGCACAGAGAGGTGGCTTTGCCAGGCATCTTGGAAGGCTGTCATCTAGAATCAGAGCCATAGCCTTAGTTGTGGCCTTGGATCTAGGTCTGTTTCCCTGATCGAAAAAAGAACCTGGTGTGGAGAGAGAGAGGGGTCAGGGTAAGCAGAAGGTACAAAGCAAAGGGTGCAGAACCCCTGTAAAATTTCTAAGTAGCTCTTGCAACTATTGACTCAAAAATATGTCTAGGCCAGGTGTTGTGGTTCACGCCTGTAATCCTATCACTTTGGGAGGCTGAGGCAAGAGGATGAGAATCACTTGATCCCAGGAGTCTGAGACATGCCTAGGCAGCATAGTGAAACCCCCATCTCTAAAAAAAAAAAAAAAAAAACTAGCCGGGCATGGTGGCGCGCACCTGTAATCCCAGCTACTCAGGAGGCTAAGGCAGGAGAACTGCTTGAACCCGGGAGGCAGAGGTTGCAGTGAGCTGAGATTGCACCACAGCACTCCAGCCTGGGCAACAGAGCAAGACCC
>NW_016811157.1:0-1371 GCF_001698545.2 Rhinopithecus bieti
AGCCTCTCGTCACTTTTGTCCAGCCTCTCATCACTTCTGTCCAGCCTATCATCACTTCTGTCCGGCCTATCACTTCTGTCCAGCTTATCACTTCTACTGAAGTAAACTCTGCAGTCACGAAGCTTTCGGAGTTCGGGTTATCAAATTAACCAAGAGCTCAGGTGTATTTACTCAGATTTTCTCTTTCATTATTTCTTCCTTCCTTCTCTCTCTCTCTCTCTTTTTTTTCAAATAATCACAGCAGTAAAAGTACATTATAAATGATTAGGCTCTGTTGGATAGCCAGCTATTCCATTATAATGTAATGTGTTTAAAATCTTCAAGTTGCTTTGAAAAACACACTCAGGTGTAATAAAGTGGCTAGCCAGCCGGCAGGCAATGAGTTAGCCGTTGTCTATGAAAGGGAAGAGGAGGAGACATCATACACTTTTTTTTCCAGTCCTTTCTGTCTCCTGGTTACGGAATAGTCCTAGTTTTGTGTTGGCTGATGGTCTGGGTGCCTTGTGATTGTTTTGATAGAGCATAAGAGTTGAAATAAATATTTCTGCAGCCAGAGGGTTCCAGCCCTGGTTCCTTGGTAACCTCACACAAGTTAACTTGACTTCTTCAGTACCTCAATTTCTTGGGAGTAAATAGCGATAAAACTCTGTAGGGTTGCTAGGAGGCTAATAGGAGTTAATACATGTTACCTGATACATAATCCATGATTGTCAATAGGAACTCACATTTCTCCTTTCTCAAAGATGTTTTCAAGGACACAGAACACTCTCGCACACATCACTGCCTCCTTTAACCCTGCAGAGAGCTATTGTAATCAATGTGGAGAATGGGGAAATGACTTGCCGCAGGTCACGTAGGTCTCAGTCCAATGTTCTCCTGCTACACCACAAGCTATGTTTGTGCAAACCGCAGGCCCACTTGTCTTTATGCATACAGAATAGATAGGCAGGGTGCAAAATTCCTAAGGTAAATGGTAAAAAGTGTGCCTTTGTCCCCCAGCCACTCAGTTTTCCTTCCCATTGTTTACTCTTTTCCTGTGATTTTTCTTTTTTTTTTAAGACAGGGTCTCACTCTGTCACCCAGGCTGGAGTGCAGTGGTGTGATCTTGGTTCACTGCAACCTCTGCTTCCTGGGCTCAAGCGATCCTCCTGCCTCAGCCTCCTGAGTAGCTGGGACCACAGGCAAGCACCGACACACAGGCTTTTTTTTTTTTTTTTTTGTATTTTTCATAGAGGTGGGGTCTCACCGCTTTATGTGATTATTTAAATGTAGTAGTTTGCTTGTGGCGAGCCATATTCTCCAGTAAATAATCAGATGTGGGCCAGGCACGGTGGCTCATGCCTATAATCCCAGCACTTTGAGAGGCTGAGG
>NW_016811158.1:0-1158 GCF_001698545.2 Rhinopithecus bieti
TTTCTTTCTACTGACTTCAAATCTTTAGACAAAGTTTAACTCTTTCAATCAATTGCTAATCAGAAAAATCTTTAAATTCACCTATAACCTGTAAGTCCCCTCTTCAAGATATCCTACCTTTTTGGGGGCTGTACCAACATATACCTTCCATGTATTGATTTATGTCTTTACCTGTAATTCCTGCCTTCCTAAAATGTATAAAAACGAACTGCAGGCTGACCACCTCAGGCACACGTTCTCTGGACCTCCTGAGACTCTTCCCCAAGTCATGGTTACTCATACTGGCTCAAAATACTCCTCTTTAAAATATTTTATAGGGTTTAGATTTTTCCATTAATACTTTATTGTCTAGCAAATTCTGATGAGCATTCCTGAAAGAAACAAGGAGTGGGTAGTTACTATGCTCTATACAGCAATTCTTCTTCAGACTTATGGCAGACCACAAGACAGAAAATTAGCTGATTACTCAAAAGTTAATGAAATTGTGGAATACCTAAAAGTAAATGAACTATGTTCAGGTCTTTGTTCACTTTGGATTGTCTCTTCTCCACTAGAATTACAACTCAAACAGAAACCAAGGATATGAAAACAGATCCCTTCTTCATTGTGTCCCCTGAAGTTTACATTCATTCTTCCAATTTATGTTGTAATTAAATTTCGGGTAATATAACTCTACAGATAATCATACCAGCTTTTCCTTTTTCATTAAAACAGTGCCATCTTTACAGGTAAAGGTGGGTATTTATATACATATATGTACCTTGATTTTTAATTCAGAAGCAGCCTCATCAATAATGCATACATTCTGTTTTCTTTACTGGTAGTTTGCCAAGCTCAGGCATACTTTTGTATAGGCTACTGAGGAAGAGTCAAATGGGGAAACAGAACAATTAGCACATTCCCATGCCCCAAATAGGTTCTACTAAGGTAAGTCAAGGTGGATTGCCTGCTTTGTAGCACTCACTATATGTACTGTCCCCTGGATTCCTGCTATATGTACTGTCCCCTGCTATAAATAATGATGATGATTTTAAATACAACATGTTAGCCTAAAAAGAAGTTTCATTATTGTCATGCGTGCCCATGTGAAGACACCACCACACAGGCTTTGTGTGAGCAACAAAGCTTTTTAATCATCTGGGTGCAGGTGGGCTGAGT
>NW_016811159.1:0-2241 GCF_001698545.2 Rhinopithecus bieti
TAATTATTTAAAGTTTTTAATTTTATTACTTTCCAGAGTTCTCTTTCTTCAAGACTGAAATACTACTTTTATCTATTTTTTTCTGCCTTTAATTTTGAGGTTTCTTTTAAAGTATCAGTAAACTTTAATTGTCCCTTTAAAGGGAGGCTTTAAAAGTATCAGTTTGGAGGTCCTTTATGTACTAATGGGCTGAAGAATAGGAGGCAAGATCCACTAACTGGGTGGACAGCTAGCTTTTGCTACAGCACTCTCTTCTAAAATATTAATAGGCAAATGTTATTTTTTTTGAAGATCTCTTCAGTTTATCCAGAGACCAGGGAAGTATCAGGCAGCCACTGTTGTTACTTAGCTCTCAGCAGGGGCACAGGTCTCTCCATTCAGTTTCCAACGTTCATTTTACTTCCTTGTTTCAAACTGTGTACCTCATCTTCACTTTCCCTCATATCTGCTGATTTTGAATCTTGCTCTTCTAAGTAAATATATCAAAAAAAAAAAGGCTTAGAAATTCTGCGTGTGGAGTGGACATTTGACTACTGATATTCCTTACAGTGGGTGGGGAAAGGGCTGGGTCAAATATTTAGTATGAAGAATTTCAAATGATCTCTGTTTTATTGCCACTCTTCACCACAGCCTTTTCCTGGTTCTTACAAATTCCTGGGAATTCTCAGAGAAAATTAGTTCAAAACCACTTTTCCCAAACTTGTGCCACATCTTGCTCTTTGTAGAGTCAGTGACCACTCTTTGGTTTCCATCTTTTAATTTAATTAATTAATTAATTTATTTATTTTTTTGCCATCAGTCACCACATTATGTCCTACCTCTTCTGGTTTATACCATTTTGTTCCTTTACTGTTGTTTTGCTATGGACTCTGGAGGAGATAGAGATAATAAAGTGGCCAGTTGACCATCTCTGGAGAGAAGTGAAGATCCCATTCGTTAAAAAATGGTCTCGGCCGGGCGCGGTGGCTCAAGCCTGTAATCCCAGCACTTTGGGAGGCCGAGGCGGGCGGATCACGAGGTCAGGAGATCGAGACCATCCTGGCTAACACGGTGAAACCCCGTCTCTACTAAAATACAAAACTAGCCGGGCGAGGTGGCGGGCGCCTGTAGTCCCAGCTACTCGGGAGGCTGAGGCAGGAGAATGGCGTGAACCCGGGAGGCGGAGCTTGCAGTGAGCTGAGATCTGGCCACTGCACTCCAGTCCGGGCGACAGAGCGAGACTCCGCCTCAAAAAAAAAAAAAAAAAAAAAAAAAAAAATGGTCTCAATAGTGGCAGCAATAACAGAAGTAGCAATCGTTGTTTTAGTGGAAATGGTCATAGTCATTATAGCAGCAACATCATCAGTATCTACTACTATTACACAGTTACTACCAGTGGCCATCACACCACATAATTTATGGTGATTCACAGGTCATAGACACTTTTAGGAACATTTACTTTTACCTCACTTAATTCTTACAACAACACTATATAAGTGGTTGGGTGTATATCAATAATCATTTTATAAACATCTCACTTTACAGATACGAAATCTAAGAAACAGGATAAATAATTTACTCAACTTTGTTCAACTAGTAGTTGATATAAAAAAGTCTCTTCAGTCATTCTAATTCTACCTTTCCCAATATTCACTACCCATGCTGGGAAATTTGCAGAGGCAGTTAGGAGCACTAGGTATGAGTGCAGGCTTAAACATTTCTCAGGCTCTTTCTAATCTTGCGGTTCTTGCTGCAGTAATAGAACATGGATCTTCTCTTTAAGAATTAATTGTTTGAGAAATAACAGTAGCTCAGACATTTTATTATTACCATAACTTCTGAAACAGAGATGACTTTTGCTCATGAAAAAGCTTTACCATTAATTGGCTATCACTAATAGTCCTCAGACACAACATGATTAAAATAAAATAAAAAAATAACCTTTTTCTGTTCCTGGCTTCCAATTTTTCCAGGTATCCAATTTCAGAACCACGGGATATTCTCTGATTCCATATTTCTCACTTACTCAAATTCCCCAGTTCTATGGATTTTCTGTCTCCTTGATTGCATTCCTAATATTTCCACTATAGCTTAGATTCTTAACTATTTCTCACCCACATTTCTAATAACTTCTGACTAGTTGACTGTAAGCCTATGTCAGGTTCACCTCACCTAAAGCATAGCTCTGATCAAGCCACTGCCTGCTTCCTAAACTTTAGTTTGACCATTATGGTGCAACTTGTATAACACCCACTTCTTTTT
>NW_016811160.1:0-3007 GCF_001698545.2 Rhinopithecus bieti
AAAAAAAAAAAAATTTAGTAAGTACAGGCCGGCCGGGCACAGTGGCTCACGCCTGTAATTCCAGCACTTTGGGAGGCCAAAGCAGGCAGATCACCTGAGGTCAGAAGTTCAAGACCAGCCTGACCAACATGGAGAAACCCCGTCCTACCAAAACTACAAAATTAGGCGGGCGTGGTGGTACATGCCTGTAATCCCAGCTACTCGGGAGGTGAGGCAGGAGAACTGCTTGAACACGGGAGGTAGAGGTTTCAGTGAGCAGAGACTGCACCACTGCACTCCAGCCTGGGCAACAAGAGCGAAACTCCATCTCAAAAAAAAAAAAAAAAAAAAAAAAGCCAGGTGTGGTGACTCACACCCGTAATCCCAGCAGTTTGGGAGGAGGCCAAGGTGGTTGGATCACAAGGTCAAGAGTTCAAGACCATCTTGGCCAACATGGTGAAACCCCATCTCTACTAAAAATACAAAAAATTATCTGGGTGTGGTGGTACGTGCCTGTAGCCCCAGCTACTCGGGAGGCTGAGGCAGTAGGATCACTTGAACCTGGGAAGTGGAGGTTGCAGTGAGCCGAAATCACTCTACCGCACTCCGGCCTGGAGACAAAGCAAGACTCCGTCTCAAAAAAAAAAAAAAAGTATAGGCCAACCATGTACGAACTAGGGACCATGCTAGACCATGACTATAAAGACAAATAAAATAGTCTTGTCCTGAAAGTGCTCATTATTCAAGAGAAAAGAGGTATAAACAAATAAATGCAAAACAGCCTGTGAAGCAACACAGTTGTGAAAAATACTGAAATAATACAAAGAAGGGAGTTATTGATTCTGTCAAGGGTTGGGGTAAATGTGTAGTCCCAAACACTCAAAACAGTGTCAAAGAATCAAAAACAGATACTCTCAGGGAGGGTCTGGGGAAGAGAGGAATCCAGACAGACAGAAAACAGCAAGATATGTTCAAAGATGTACAACATTTGGTAGCATTCCGGTGTGGAAATGATAAGAAGCAGTGGATAATCATATAGGATTATCAGAGTGGAGAAGTCAGCATTTCCTAACCCAGTATTCATCCCAACACTGTTCACTTGGAAGATAATAGATACAATTGGAAAAGGTTTTTAAAAAAGGGTGGTGGGGGTTGTGACACTAGAAACTACTGATCATCATTTCCTAGATCTGGTATTTCATTATGAGTAATTTTTGCAAAAACATGATAATTTCCTCATAATAACACCATTACTACTAGAAAGATTTGCAGAAGAGCTATTTATTATTCTCAATCCCACTTCCAGATTCTCAATTAAAAGTATATCCAGATACAGACTTTTTATGCTACTCATCCCAAGATGTTATGTAATGGATAGCGGCCTGTTCAATATAAACCTATTCCTTAGTACATGCCAACTTTCTGATGTATGTATATTTCCCACAACAACTGAAAATACACACAATAAATTTGGGAATTTTCACATTTTAAAAGGTACAACTTCCGGCTGGGCATGGTGGCTCACGCCTATAATCCCAGCACTTTGGAAGACCAAGGTGCGTAGATCATCCGAGGTCAGGAGTTCGAGACTAGCCTGGCCAACATAATGAAAACCTGTCTCTACCAAAAATACAAAAATTAGCCAGGCGTGGTGGTGTGTGCCTGTAGTCCCAGCTACTTGGGAGGCTGAGGCAGGAGAATCACTTAAGCCTGGGAAGTGGAGGTTGTAGTGAGCCAAGATGGCACCACTGTACTCCAGTCTAGGCAACAGTGAGACTCTGTCTACAAAAAAAAAAAAAGCTACAATTTCCTTCGTGCTTTCTTTGGGTTTTTGTTCTTATCTTCTTAAATGGGTGATGCAACAGTTATCTATTCCTGCATAAAAAATTACCCTAAAATTTAGCAGCTTAAAACAACAAACATTTATTATCTCACTGTTTCTTAGGGTTAGAATTCAAGAGTGGCCCAGGCTGGTGCTTTTCGCTCAGGATTTCCCATGATCTCGTAATGAACATGCCAACTAAGGTCACAGTCATATCAAAGCTTGACTGGGCTGAAGGAACCACTTAAACTCTCACTCATATGGTAGTTGGCAAGAGCCGTCCATTCTTTACAAGATGGGCCTCTCCATAGGGCTATTCATTACTGAACTTCTGGACTCCCCTGGAGTAAGCAATCAAAAAATAATAATAATAAAGAACAACTGAGGTGAAACAAGTGTCTTTCATAGCCTAATTTCAGAAATGACATACTATCACTTTTGCCAAATTCTACTGATCACACAGATCAACCATGGTACAATGTGGGAGGGGACTGTACAGAAGCGTGTAAATACCACGAGGTGGGATCTGAAGACTGGCTACCACAAATGACTAGTTCATTAAGTTTTAGTCCTTTTTATTTCTAACATATGTACTTAAATTTTCCTAAGTAATTATGTAGCTGCCAAGTTCTAAAATGTACTTCTATTGTTCAATTTTTTAAAATTCCAATTTTTTCCCCATTTCAAGACAGTCTATTTCTTTTTCAAAACTGCTAGGTCACTTTTTTCATATTTCTATGATTCCAAGATTCTTAACATTTGACATCTTTGAAATTAAAATGCACCTCAAAATTGCCCTTACAGAGGTAGCTGACATTTGTTCTTGCCTGTTCATGTGCAAACCTGGTAGTAGACTTCATATTGACATTCCTTCACTAGATTAACTTGTATAGTTAGTACTACACATAAGTTTAACTACCATTCGAAATGTCTTCAAAAAATTATACTGTGATTAGGCAATAAAATGAAATTGTGTACAAAGAAAGGCATTGAGAACAGAACAACACGGTATAATTTGACATGAACTTCAATGTTTTCAGATTCTGTGATATATAGAATCTGTTCAACTTTTTTTCTGAGATAGCAACAACAGCCCACTACAGCTTCAACCTACTAGGTGTGAGTGATCCTCACACCTCAGACTCCCAAGTGGCTATGACTATAGGCACGCACCACCATGCCTGGCTAATTTTTGAATTTTTTTTG
>NW_016811161.1:0-1552 GCF_001698545.2 Rhinopithecus bieti
CTGAGATCGCACCACTGCTCTTCAGCCTGGGCGACAGAGTAAGACTCAAAAAAAAAAAAAAAAAAAAAAAAATTACCCAGGCATGGCGGCGGGTGCCTATAATCCCAGCTATTCAGGAGGCTGAGGCAGGAGAATTGCTTGAACCCGGGAGATGGAGGTTGCAGTGAACCGAGATCTTACCATTGCACTCCAGCCTGGGCAACAAGAGCAAAACTCCATCTCAAAAAAAAAAAAAAAAAGACCTATCCCCACTGAATGCCACTAAAGGCACTAAAGTTTGAAGAGAAAAACCTCTATTACTTTATGTCCTATATAATACTTTTACAATAGCATGTAGAGAAATTACAGTAATTTTGAAAAATTTCTCCTATAAACTGCATATTTTGAAGAATTTTATCTACCTAACTGCATTAGTTTATTCAATAAATATTTATTGAGCGCCTACTATGGGCTAGGTACTACAACAGGCACAGTGATGAATGAAACAGACATGGTCCTATGCCCTCATGGAGGTGGAGTCCAGTGGAGAAAGGCAGACTATACACAGAAAGTAAGAAGGTGAATATGTATGTAAACATTTATTAAAATTCCCTTTTTGGGCCGGGCGCAGTGGCTCACGCCTGTAATCCCAGCACTTTGGAAGGCCGAGGCGGGTGGATCAAGAGGTCCGGAGATCGAGACCATCATGGCTAACACGGTGAAACCACGTCTCTACTAAAAATACAAAAAATTAGCCGGGCGAGGTGGAGGGCGCCTGCAGTCCCAGCTACTCGGGAGGCTGAGGCAGGAGAATGGCGGGAACCCGGAGGCGGAGCTTGCAGTGAGTGGAGATCGCGCCACTGCACTCCAGCCTGGGCGACAGAGAGAGACTCCATCTCAAAAAAAAAAAAAAAAACAATTCCCTTTTTGATAGAAAGTATAAAACAGGGTTCAATGCAGAGGTGAGAAACCTAAAACCGATTTAGCTGACTTCCTAGGTGTCAGTTTAGCTGAAACCTGAAGACTAAGAAGGAGCAATGCACAGGGAGGACTGGGGGCAAGGCACTGTCAGAAGGAACAGCTGGTGCAAAGACCCTGTTGGGAGAGAACCTCATGTAGCTGCTTTCTAGGAAGTAAAAGACCAACATGACCAGCCTGTGGGAGTACAATAAAGAACCAAACTGGATTAAGACTGGGAAAAAAGCAGGGTCAGAACCTGGAGAAGAGTTGGTTTTCTCTCAGGGCAATGGGAAGCCACTGAAGGGGTTTAAGCTGGAGACTAGCCGGATCCTATTGAGCTTTTGAAGATCTTTGTGCCTCCACATGGAGACTGGAGTAGAATGGGACAAGAGGAGAAGCAGAGACCAGTTAAAAAGTTAGAAGCGGGCTGGGCGCGGTGGCTCAAGCCTGTAATCCTAGCACTTTGGGAGGCTGAGACGGGCGGATCACGAGGTCAGGAGATCGAGACCATCCTGGCTAACACGGTGAAACCACGTCTCTACTAAAATACAAAAAAAACTAGCCGGGCAAGGTGGCGGGCGCCTGTAGTCCCAGCTACTCGGGAGGCTGAGGC
>NW_016811162.1:0-2263 GCF_001698545.2 Rhinopithecus bieti
TACAGTCTAATTTCCATGCTGCATTTTTTAATAATAGCAGCTTTACTTATTTTAAAGTTTTGTGGGTACATAGTTGGTGTATATATGTATGGGTACATGAGATGTTTTGATACACACATGCAATGCATACTAATCACACCATGAGAGATGGGGTATTCATCCCCTCAAGCATTTATTCTTGGTGTTAAAAACAATCCAATTATACCCTGTTAGAGTAAAATATACAATCAAAATATTATTGAAAATAGTCACCTTGTTGTGATGTAAAATAGTAAGTCTTATTCATTATTTTTAACTATGATTTTTGTAACAATTAACCATTCCATTTTCCCGTCAAACCCATACTACTCTTTCCAGCCTCTGGTAACCATCCTTCTACTGTCTAACTCCATTGGTTTAATTGTTTTAATTTTTAGATTACACAAATAAATGAGAACATGGAATGTCTGTCTTCTTGTGCCTGGCTTATTTCATGTAACATAATGATCTCCAGTTCCAACCATGTGGTTGCAAATGACAGGATCTCACTGTTTATTATGGCTAAATAGTACTCCATGGTGTATAAATACAGCATTGTCTCTATCCATTCCGCTGTTGCTGGACAATTAGGTTGCTTCCAAATCTTGACTATTGTGAACAGTGCTGCAACAAACATGAGAGTGCAGATATATCTTTGGGATATTGATTTCCTTTCTTTTTACTATATACCCAGCAGTGGGGTTGTTGGATCATATGGAAGCTGTACTTTTAGTTTTTTGAGGAACCTCTAAACTGTACCCCATAGTGGTCATATTAATTTGCATTCCCACCAATAGTGTACAAGTGTTCCCTTTTCACCGTGTCTTTGACAGTATTTATTATTGCCTGACTTTTGGAGAAAAGCCATTTTAACTGGGGTGAAATAATATCTCATTTTAGTTTTTATTTGCATTTCTCTGATAAACAATGATGTTGAGCACCTTTGTGTATGCTTGTTTACCACTGGAAAGTATTCTCTTGATAAATGTCTATTCAAATTATTTGCCCAGTTTTTGATAGTATTATTATATTTTTATTCCATCGAGTTGTTTTTGTTGCTTACAAGTTCTGGTTATTAATCCCTTGTCAGATGGGTAGTTGACAAATATTTTCTCCCATTCTGTGGGTTCTCCCATCATTTTGTTCATTGTTTCCTTTGCTGTTCAGAAGCTTTTTAACTTGATGTGATCCCTTTTGTCTATTTTGCTTTGGTTGCCTGTGCTTGTGGGGTATTACTCTTGTAATTTTACCCAGATCAAAGTCCAGGAAAGATTCCCCAAAGTTTTGCTAAATAGTTTCATAGTTTGAGGTATTACATTTAATTCTTTAATCCATTGTTATTAAATTTTTTATATATGGCAAGAAATAGGGGTCTAGGTTCAGTCTTCTGCATGTGAATGTCCAGTTTTGTGAGCATCATATATTGAAGGGACTGTGTTTTCCCCAGTGAATGTTCTTGGCACCTTTATCAAAAAATGAGTTCACTTTTGTTTCTGCATGCTCTATTCTGTTCCATTGGCATATGTGTCTGTTTTTATGTCAGTACCATGCTGTTTTGGTTACTATGGCTCTGTAGTTTAATTTGAAATCAGGTAATGATTCCTCCAGTTCTGTTCTTTTTGCTCAGGGTAGCTTTGGCTATTGTGGATCTTTTGTGGTTGCATATAATCGTTTGATTTTTTTCTCTATTTTGTGAAAATGTCATTGATATTTTGATAGGGATTTTCAGTCCACATGTGTTTTTAGAGGTGAAGTGTGTTTCTTGTTTGCAACAGGTCATTGGGTCTTGTTTTGTATGCATTCAGCCAACCTATGTTTTTTGATTAGAGAGTTTAGTCTATTTACATTAAATGCGATTATTGATAAATAAGGACTTACTCCTGTCAATTTATTTTTTGATTCTGATTGTTTTGTGGTCTTCTTTCTTTCTTTCCATCCAGGCTTCCTTTTACTGAACATGATTTCAAGTGGTGATATGATTTACTTTCTTGCTTTTTAATTTTTGTGAATCCATTACATGGTGTTTAGTTTGAGGTTCCCATGAGACTTGCCCCATTATTTTAACCTGATAACAACCTAACACTGTTTGCATAAACAAGCAAGTCAAAAAAAGTAATTAAAACTCTATGTATTAACTTTATTTTTCCACTTAACGTGTTGTTTCTATTTATATCTTACTATAGTATGTCTTGAAAAGTTGTCACAGATATTGGTTTTGATTCATTCTTTGTTTTTTTTTTTTTTT
>NW_016811162.1:3958-9717 GCF_001698545.2 Rhinopithecus bieti
TTTTTTTTTTTTTTTTGTTCTACCACCCTGTGGCCGAGCTGGTACATAAGGTCCAAGACAAAGTCCCCTTTCCTTTTCCTCTGCAATTGTCAAGCAGAAGGAGCCTCGCCCTGTAGCCACAACAGCTGAGAATGTGCTGAGATTCACCTAAAACCAACAAGTCTCCGAGTCTCACCTAAGGCCCTCACCAGGGTGCCTGGAAATCACTGCTGTTCATTCAGGTCTAAGGGCTCTTTAGACAGCAGGTGATGAATGCTGCCAGGACTGGGTCCTTCCCTTTAAGGCAGCAGGTTCCTTTCTGACCCAGGGTGTGTCTAGAAATGTTGGCCAAGAGCTAGGGTCTTGCATGGGAACCTCACGACTCTGACAGCACTATATCCTGCTTTGGCTGAGCTGGTGTCCAAGATGCAATATAATGTCCTTCCCACTCTTCCGTCTCCTCTCCTCAAGTGAAAGGAAGGTGTCTCTTTTGGAGCTGGGAGCTGTGCAACCTGGAATTAGGGGAGGGGTTACACCTGCATTCCCTTAGACACCCTGACTGCTATCCCAGTAGGTCATGTGATCCCCAGTCTAATGTCTCTGGACCCAGTTCAGCACTAATGCTCATGTAAAATTTGCAGCCTTGTGGCCTAGCCTGCATTTCATATTCTTAGGGCCCCAGAGCACTTTAGCTCCTGGTAGTGAGGCTCACATAAACTCACTTTCTGGCTGCTGGAATTGGCAATTGCCCTCTACCTAGCACTGGTTTCAGTGCTCCCTCTGTGGGTGGCTGCCAGCTGAGTTTGGTCTGGTTGTCCTTTCTGCTCTAACAGTACTGCACTGAGTTTCATGCCTCACAATTGCTGCAGTCTTTCTCGCCCCATGCACCAAAACTCTCTCTTCATTCTGCTGCTGCAGGGGAATAGGTGATGAGGGACATTGGCTATTCAATGCTGTTTTTCCTACCTCTTTAGTGACTCTTCCAGCAATATGACGTTATAACCAGATACTGTGATTACTTACCGGATTTCTGGTTCTTATGAAGGTGTTATTTTTGTACAGATAGTTGTTATAGTGGCCTCTTTGTGGAGGGGGGCAATCATTGGAGACTTCTATTTTGCCATTTTACTCTGCCCTCTCTCTAATAGTAGCTTATTCAAACATAGTTTACACACCATAAAATTTACTCTATTAAAGCTTACAATTTAATATATTCACTGAGTTGTGATATCTTCATGAGTAAAATGTTGAATCATTTTCATCACCCCATAATGTAACCTCAAACTCATCAGCAGTCACTGTTTATTCCCATTCCACCCTCCTTCCTCCACCATAGGCAACCACTATTTTACTCTTCCTCAGTAAGTCTGCTTTTTCTGAACATTTAACATGAATAGGTTCATACAATATGTGGTCTTCTGTGTCTCACTACTTTCATTTAGCATAATGTTTCCAAGGTTCATCGACATTGTAGTATGTATCAGTACTTCATTTATTTTTATGGGTAATAGTCCACTGTACACATATGACATTTGTATCCATTCTTTATTTGATGAATATTTGGGGTCAACTTTTGTTTATTATGATTCATGCATCTATAAACGTTCCTGTACAAGTTTCTGTGTGGACATTTATTTTCATTCCTCTTAGCTAAATACCTACAAGTAGAATGCCGAGTTTCCATGCTATCTTTACACAAAAGTTTGAAAAGGAACGATTTGAAACAATTTTTATAGAACTTGATTATTATAAAATAATTATAATTCTTATAAAACTACTGTAATTGGGCAATAATGTTAGAATATTAATTTAAATGTTAAGAAGTTTGAAAAATTATTTGTCAGATTTAATAGCATTCAATTAAGCTACTATTAATCATAATAATTCAAAAACTGTTTTTTATTGTAACTGGTCATTATAACTTAGAAATTCTTTTTCTGTGTGTTTTAGCACTGCTGTTTCTGTTTATGAACTTCATTAATGCCAAACTGTAAATTACACAATGAGGGATTAATATGTCAGACTGTAACTCTTAAGCAGTTTATATATTTAATTTTCAAGGTTTAAAATAGCTGTATTGCTATATTTGTGAATATTAAATGAGCTAGTACTGTGACAGAATATATAAAAACAGATGAATATAATGTGTAACTGCAATTTTATTCATTCTCTAGGAATAAGGCATACAGTTTTGCTCTAAAAGTCACAATTTACTTTCCTGGCTTTAGTTTGGAAATGCAAGCACTAGTTTTAAGAGGATCTTCTTAAATCAAATGCATCAGACACATTTAATTGAGGTGATTTATGGTGTAAAATAACTGCACTTGCCTAGGGTAGAAAGAATAATACACCTTGCCTAGGGTAGAAGGAATAATCAGGAGAAATTGAAATTCTAGGACCAAAAGCAGTGTTGTGGGGGTGTTACTTCTCCTCTCCAGCCCACTTCCATCATCAATCTTCTCATAATGTATCCAGTATGTTCTTAGGAGCTCATTAAGCCTCCAGCTACATTCTTTAAAATCTAGACTCTTCTTAGTCAATTGTAAGCTTGTGGAATTTCAGAACAGACCATGGGATGAAATATTTGGGAAAACTTTAATGTTATAATTAGATTATGGATTCAGTTACTTCTGCATTAGCATATCTAGAGATCCTGTTGTTTCCTATCTCCAACCTGCTTCTTCCCCAGACCCACGTCTCAATGAATGGCACCACTGTTAACTCAATTGCTCAACCTTAAAACCTAAGAACTTACTTTGATTCATCTATTTTTCTCAGTTAACAAACAGACAGGCTTTATTTTCAAAATATATTCAGAATTTCTATCTTCTTACTTCCTACACTACTCTTATCCTAGACGAAACTGCCATCATGTCTTACCTGGATGACTGATCCTGCTTTTACTCTAGCCCCACAGTCTATTGATACTTCAACCAGACTGATCTTTTTAACACTTAAATGAGATTATATCATTTACACATTTTCAAACTTCTAGTTGGATACTCTCTGCACTTAAAATAAAATTCAAACTTACCAAGAAAAAATTGACCCATCAGCTCAAAGGATAAAGGGGAATTAGGATGAAATTTCTAACGGTCCTTTTATTTTAATGTAATTGGTGTCAGTTCTACCAAAAGGTAAATTATAATTTCGTGTGTGCATGATGTGATCATCCCTAAACACTCTTCAGACAGACATAAAAACGCAAAACATTTGACCATTGCATTTGATTGAGTAAAGTTTGTGACAAGAAAAAAACCTGAAAATATTAGCAAACAACATAAAAGTAATTAAATTAGACTTACCTATTGAAAGATAGTTTCACATCAGTGTACAGTTGCTTAAGGATGAACAACACATGATTTGAAGATAAAACAAAACACGAAAATAAAATATCCATGAACATAGCTGTGAAAATATAAATAACAATACAAATAATTTATGTAAAGAATATTCATAGAAACAGACTCCCAACATAATGATATAAAAGTTCACCAAGAAATGTTAAAATCATGAATTTTACATCCCTAACAGAATAGACTCAAATTATATAAAATGAAATGTGACAGAACAATAAGGGACTATCAAAGTCACAATAATATGGTTGATTTTAATACACATTTATTAGAAACAAAATGACAGAAAAAATTTGTGAGTATAGAAAATTCCACTGTTTGGCCAGCAGTGCCTCATGCCTGTAATCCCAGCACTTTGGGAGGCCAAGGCAGGCAGAACACGAGGTTAAGAGATCGAGACAATCCTGGCCAACATGGCGAGACTCTATCTCTACTAAAATACAAGAATTAGCTGGGTGTGGTGGCGCACACCTGTATTCCTAGCTACTCGTGAGGCTGGGGCAGGAGAATCACTTGAACCCAGGAAACAGAGGTTACAGTGAGCCGAGATCAAGACACTGCACTCCAGCCTGACAACAGAGCGAGACTCTGTCTCAAAAAATCAAAGAAAATTCAAAGATCATGGCTAACAAGTTTTATCTGTTAAATATGTGCAATCCTGTATCTATCAAGTAGAGAAATGGGCAGATCATCGCTTGTTTATATACAGATCCAATTATTATTCATATCAGAAAACTACACTTCCCAGACATCCTTGCCAGTTGATTTAGCCAATGAACACCATGGAAAGGCAAGAGAAACCATAGTCTTCCTGGCCTTCGCGTACTAACACAGGCAATATTTTCTAACAGCAGTTGCCTTTCCTTTGTAGTTTCCAGTTCTCTACTGAAGACCTTCTCATTTTATGGTCCCATTACATCTAGTCTGCCATCACATTGGTTTTAGTTTCCTCAAGACGGTACTAGTTTCTGGTTTCTGATAAACACCACCTACTTCCTGTATCTCTCCAAACCTAGAGACAATAGCAGCTTTCTGCTGTTTCTAATCTCTCAATTGTCTCACCTTTCTGTTTGGTTTCGCTGCATTAACATCATTTGTTAGCCAATTATCAGTATTAAATTTCCTCTCTGTAAAACATACCCAGTGATTTCCAGTTGGACAATAACTAATATAAGAACATATATAACATTATGTTTGAGCAAAACTAGAACAAATATAAATTATGTCATGTCACATCTCAAAATATTGCTGGATACTTTCTATTTATTTCCTTTTACCATTAGTTCTCTGCTCTTCTTGCTTCCTTGTTCTATACCCTAAGTGGTCACCCACTGTGAACTATATAACCTGGATTCTTTACTCTCTGGCTTCCAGATCGTTATGGCTAATGGGAGGCACTAGTAGGAGATTGAAGAGCATAAAATGAAGAGATCAGGGCAAATTTTCCTTACTTCTTCTCTGCCTTTATGCCATGGTTATGGTAGTGCCCTTCTACAACTTCAATTTTGTGTAGAGTACCTATCTGCTTTCCATGACTCTACATCTCACTGGGCTCCAGTAACACTGTTTCATCCCTTTATCTCTTAACATTTAGCGGTGATAATAGTGTCTTATTGTTGATAATCCCCAGGTGCCCAGACTTTCCTGACATATTGATAAATATATCTTCATCAAAATCCCAGTTGAATGTGTTTTCTGTTACCTAGGTCATGAGTGTTTTGAAGCATAACTAATAAAGAAAGGAAGCTTTAACAAGTTTCAAAGAATTGGTATGACACAGATGAAAATATCTGACCAGGTATTTAGATTAGAAATCAATGATAATGCAATGTTAAAACGTAGACATATATACATATGTGCATGTATATGGATAGCAATGCAAAACACACTCCTAAATACCAACTGAGGTGGAAAATTACAATGCAACTTATAACTAAATGGTAATAAAGTTACTACATATCAAACATTTTATAACAATATTTGATGGTATTTTATATAGATACCTTTTATTTAGTTTTATCTATTTCTCTAACAATTTATGTTTTTACCATTCTTTTTTGTATCTCAGGCTTTCCTCCTGAAATCTTTCTTTCTTGTGCCTGGATAATTTTTTTTTAGAAAACTCTTCAATGAAAATTATTCGTTAATATATTCTCTCAGTTTTGTTTATTTATAATATAGTTATTTTCCCCCATGTTCTTATAAGATAGTTTGTCTGCGTATACACAATTGTATGTTGATGGTTATAATATTTTATCTTAAATAAAAATTATTTTTACATTTTTTGAATAGTTTATTTTCAGATCTTTTTATTTGTCTTTGACTTTCTGTAGTTTCACAAAAATACTTGGTTGTCCTTTCATATATTTTATTGTGGATAAATTATATCTCCTGTATTCATTAGTTCATAATTTTTATCAATTA
>NW_016811162.1:12724-16017 GCF_001698545.2 Rhinopithecus bieti
ACCTATGATAGTCATTACCTAAGGTTATTTTCTAGTCAACTATTTTATGGCCCATGAATTTGAGGTTTTTACCTAAGTAAGAACCTTAAGATGAAATATATGGTTATTTTACCAAATAATTTAAGATTTAGCTGTTTTCATTATACCAATATTAATGTCCTATTTATTAAAAATTTTACAAACAAAGATCATTCTGTTTTGGCTGGGTTTACAGTTTAATAATATTTCTGCCAAATTTTGACACCTTGTAGTATTTGGCAGGGATAAGTATGAAATCATTTAATCAATAAATGCAAACAAAAATTTATGCTGACAATACTGAAGACATTTTTAATATTACTTAACCAATAATTGTAATGCTAACTTATCAAAGATTTTACTTAAGTCCATGAACTTGAAAAGCATTTGGGCTTATTATTTAATTTATAGGTACTCTTTAAGCCAAATTTGCTACCTTGTGGCCAAAAGCACATAATAAAAAATGTGTATGTATACACAAACACACACAAACACACTCCTACAAAGATCCTATAGCTTTTATTTTCAGAACTCTATCCATGAGATATTAATACAAACTCATTGACTTGCAAAAACAATAACAAAAAAAATGGTTCAATAACAAAAAAAATGGTTGGATAAAACTGGATTTTATCTCAGTAGGAAAGTAAGCACAGACTTAAAGCAGGCAGAAAAGAAAGCAGATAGATAGAGAACTTAAGAATTTTATAGTTGCAGCTCAATCTTTGAGCTCTGGATTTTCCTTGATGTCATTTGCCCGTCAGTTTAAAACATGCACAAAAGCAGAACTAATGTGTAACCAGCTGGAGTATTAGAAAATGTGGCATGTCCTTTCATTTACAGAACCACTTGCAAGTAGTGGCTCCATAAAGCCAAACGAGGTGCCCAAGAGGGGCCGTTCTCCTTGTCTTTCCTTACTCATAGATGATTTGTTTCCTGCATTCTTTTAATAAAGGAGAAACTGAGCTGTGACCTACGTTTAGTGTGGTGGATTGAAGTGTGCTGGTTGTGGGTGGGACTCCACAGTGTGTCACTACTGACTCATTTTTGCCCTTTTACATGTCTCATTTTCTCTTTCCAGAGGTCTAGCACCTCTAGGAGGGCTCAAAGTGCAGAGTGACCAACTCTTACATGCACTTCTTGGTTGAGCCTTTTTATCCTAATTATTTTGGGGTTCCCTGTAGGACCACTGCAGGTTGCAGATTGTCAACACCCCAGACACTCCCACTTGGCTCCCAGTCAGCCAGGTGTGCCTTTCAGCTGGGAGGAGCAAAATGCCCTTTCTCTTTGGAACTGAAGAAACTCAGCCTCTCATTTATCTACAAAAACAGTTCAGTTCCTCATGCAAATATGCAGACAAGCCAATCAAGATTAATTTAGGCAGGAAAGGCAACGGAGAAGACTCTTTAGAATGCACCTCCAAATTAGAATTAGGATCATAAGCAACAGCTTCCTAGGAGGGGAAAATCAACAACAAAAAAACCAGCTAAGACGACTTCCTGTAAACTGTCTTCAACCACCTTTAACTTTGTAGCTCTTCTTTGTCACTACATACACCAAGGTCAAATCCTCTCACCATACAAGGTTATCTCTGGTACCCCAAAAGCCAAAGAAGTCAGGTAATGCAAATCCAGGAAAGCAGAGCTTTGAACCTAAGAAGAATCTGCTCATGATCCTTGAAACTCCACAAAGAAAACAGAACACTCCCCAAAGGGATGAGTTATTGGTTCTGAGTTCTTTAACAAAAGGCCTATGAGATAGGTCTCAATTGATTTAGAAAGTTTATTTTGCCAAGGTTTAGGACCTTCACAAAGACTCAGGAGGGCATGATGACATGTGTTCAAGGTGGTCGGCACATAGTTTGGTTTTATACATTTTAGGAAGACATGAGATAGGAATCCATATATGTAAGCTGTACATTGGTTCCATCCTGAAAGGTGGAACAACTTGAAGTGGGAGGGGTCTTCCAGGTCACAGGTAGACAAGAAACAAATGATTGCATTCTTTTGAGATTTTGATAAGCACAATTTACAGGAAAGGTCACTATGCCTTAGTCTGGCTTAGTCTAGCACAGGAAACAATCAGGTATGCGTTTGTCTCATGTAATTGGAGGGATGACTTTGCATTCTACCTGTCCTTTTTCCACAAGAAACTTCCTTGTGGACAAATTGTGAGGGAGGTATGTAGCTTTAAAAAAATTATTCGTAGCTATCTTATTTAGGCATAGAATGGGAGACAGGTTTGCCTGACAGAGTTCCCAGCTTTACTTTTCCCTTTGGCTTAGTGATTGTAGGGATATTCATTTTCCTTTCACAATGTTAATTTAGCATTAAAATTCGGATACAGAAAACAGTGTTTCACTGTGAGGTCTATCGGACAGGATGACCACACACCCAGTTTAATACCTGCTACACCAGCATAATTATGAAGAGCACCAGCTTTCAGTCTCACTAAAATCCCACTTTGGTAGGTAAATTATACAATCATATTGTTATTAACCCTAGTATACTCCTTAAAGTTTACTTACAACAGAATCTGGCAAAATGCAGTCTCTGGATTTTATCTTACCCTGCTGATTCCATCATACAGTCAACCAAATATTACTTTATGCACATCTGATTCAAATGAGCAAACTACAAACTCCATGTTCATATTTTTAAAGCCATTACTCAATCCTAATTTGAAAAGGTAGAACATAGGAGAAATCATTTCCACAGGAAAATATCAAGAAACTATGTGCCACACATCCTTGGACAACTGTAGCAGAAATGAGAAATTAAAAGTGTGCTAGTCACGAAACAGGAACATCCCAGATCCAATATTCTGGCTCCTGCTATCTACAAGAGGATTGAAACAACCATTTGTTTTTAGTAAATAAATATTTCAAAAAGCATACATGAAAATTATTATTTTTATCAGCTAAAAAGAGCTCCACAGAAAAGTCTATTAGCAAAGTAAGTGACAAGTGACAGTGTTTGACAACTTTCAAATAATCTACACTTACATAGTTTTAAATGATAAGTGTATTAGCTTGGCCATTATTTGGATAACAGAATAAAGAATGACATAATGACATTACTGAGGAACAATGTTTCCTAATGAAAAGAGCATAACTCTTAAAGTCAGACAAATCTGGGTTCAAATTTCAGTTCAATCACTTAATAGCAGTGTAGCCTCTGAGCCTCAGTTTCCTCAACTATAATATGGGAAAATAGCACCTACCAAAATAAGTTGTTGAGAATAATAAATGAGATTTTATTTGTGAAGTGTCTAGC
>NW_016811162.1:17488-20167 GCF_001698545.2 Rhinopithecus bieti
AAGCGAGGCTAAGAACTGTAAAGTAACCTTTTTTTTTTTTGACAGCAAGGAATGTTATGTTATTCTTTTTTGCATCCTCAACATCTAACACAGTGACTGGTACTTCATTCTGACAAGTCAGTATATATCAACTGTGTAATTATGTAAGAGAAGTAAAAACAAAATACTGCAAGAGTTTATAGTGGAGAATATTGCCTTAGAGTTTTCCAGCTTGAGTGTGCATGTCAGCCTACATAGAGTATTCTGATGGTTAGTTTTATATGTCAACCTGACTAGGCTACAGGTATTTAATCAAACACTAATCTAGGTGTTGCTGCGGAGGTAGAATGATTATTAACATCTCTAATCAGCAGACATTAAATAAAAGAGATTATATTTGATAAGATAGGTAGGCCTCATCCAATCAGTTGAAATACCTTAAGAGCAAAACTAAGGTTTTGCTGAAAAGGAAATTCTACTTCCTCACTCCTGTCTGAAAGTTCCAGACTTCAGACTTTCAAGCCCCAACCATTGCATTAGCCCATGTCTTGAAAGAAATTGTGTGTGTGTGTGTGTTCCAATAATCCTTTTTCTCTGGAAAGCCTTCAGTGAAAAAAATAAATTGACAGCAAAATAGTGCCAGTATTTCACCTAAACAACCACTAGGCAAGTTCCTGAATGCATTGACTCAAGAATATTTAAGTTTAATAGATGTATTACACCCTAATAATGAACATACAAAGTAATTTTGGAGCTTGAAAAAAACTACTTTTGAAAACAGTAGAGTACAGAGGAGAAGGTATCAGGCCGTGGACTTCAATAAACCTCAGTAGAGATTCCAGTCTTGCCATTTACTGGTTTAATGACCTTGGGCAAGACCTTAAATCACTGATATACCTTATTTTCTTCAACTTAAATTGGAATGATATAATGAAGCCAAACACAGAGGTTTGTTAGGAGGGTTCAACTTAACAATTTATACTTCAAAATAGAAGATTTAGCAAGTATGTGGCATATATAGGAGTTCAATGAATGGTAACTATACTACTAAAATAATGATTTGAGTTTATAGCTTATAATTGTCATTTGATGTTAAAATAAAACAGATACCTCCACAACATGTGAATATGTGTTCACATACGTAAGTATGTCTATTCTAAAATGCAATTTAATACATGAATTTACCTATGTAGAAAAATCTGCACATGTACCCCTGAACCTAAAAGCTTTTTTTTTTTCAAAAAAAGAAAAGAAATATAGACATTATTTAACCCAATCATTTGAAACCCTGGCTGGACATCAGAATCACTGAAATGGATTTTAAATAATGTGTGATTCCAAGGTGCCCCAGCTCTCCTTTCTCTCACCCTCTCTCCTCCTCCCACTTACAATTCTGACTCCCACATGATTCTAATGTGCAGCCAATGTTGAGAAGCAATCATCTGATGCATATGGGGAAAGTGAGGTTGGGAATTAATTGGTTCAGTGAAGGTTATGTCTTATTTAGGAGCATTACAACTCTAGCATCCTCCTGTTGGCAACAGAGGACAACATTCTTCTGAGGCTACAGTGAAGAACCTAGTTTACACTGATGGGGATAACTACTATGTTGACTCGCTTTTGACCCATCCACTTTAAAAATTAACATGCCTCCTTATGAGTTTGCTTTGCTCAATTTATAGACTGGCTCGCCTTGAGCAGTTCTACCACTTCTTTAAGCACCTGTGGAGTGTAGAGTCAAAGAAATTATCTTGCTACTTTCAGTATAGCTGGGCTGTCAGAATACCGGAATAACAGAACATATTTTTCCTGTCATCAGTGCTCCAGTCAACCTCTTAACTGCTTATAATCTAGGGATGCAGCAGTGGAAAGACTGTCTACTGAAAGCAGATAACGTGTCCCACAGAATAATGTTAAATGTTAGTCTAATTGGCACTGGCCAAAAGTGCGATGCTACCGCTGTGCAAATAGTGATGGCATTTCCTGGTGTACTTAGCACAGGCCAGTATATTGGCATTCTTTTGCCACAGCAGCACCTTGACCTAGAAGAACACATACAAGTTTTAAAATGTTGGTTTGTTAATTTAAAACAGGGACTACAAGTGGATTTAGAAAATATAAAATACCTAATGACATCTCTATAATCTAGCCATATGAATGTCTTTTCTATTTATCCACATGGCGTCTATACATGTATGTTCAGTGTGCATACAAAATAAATTTTACAGTTATAATTACTGTATATGCAATTTTGAGTTTTACTTTCCCTTCATAAGTATTTTCTAAGTGAAGGATCTGCAAACTCTTTCTATAAAAGGCCATATAGTAGATATTGTATGCTTTACAATTATGTACTCTGTCATAACTACTCACCTCTACCTTTGTCACACAGAAGCAGCCATACAAGATACATAAAGGAATGGCATTTGTGTGTTCCCATAAAACTATATTTACAAAAACAGGTCATGGGATTGATTTGGCTCATGTTGGCATTGTTTGTTGACCTGTAGTAACATGGTCCTCATATTCACCATCTTTAATGGCCATATAATATTATATTTGAGAAATTAATTTTTTGAGCATTGTTTTATTGCTGAGCATTTAGTTTATTCTTTTTCTTTTCTGTGTATGGATGTTAAAATAAATAATGGGGAATTATAAAAAATGTTTTCATGAGAAATAAATATTATTTTCTCAGTG
>NW_016811163.1:0-712 GCF_001698545.2 Rhinopithecus bieti
AGTCGCCAAAAACCCACATCAGGCCGGATCCTTACGGTCCCCCACCCTCCCCAAAACCAACCCCACCCGCTGGCAGGACGGCCCCTGCGGCCGAGAGCTGAGCTGCCCCTCCCAGCGGCCGGGTTCCTCGTGCCAAGAATCGCCTGCCTTAAAGGCTGGGGAGGGCCTGCGGCGGGCGCCGCACCCACGGGCGAGCACCCTTCCCACTCCACCCCAGGCCGCAGGGGACGGGGGGCTCCCACATGCGGGTAAACTCCAGACGCCCCCGCCCCGCCATCTCTGTTGAGTTCACTTTACCTTTAGGCACCTTCGTGGAGCGCAGGGAAGGCTGCAGCCCCGGACACGCGAGACCGCGCCCAGGCTCCCCGGAGAAGGGGACCCCGACGGAGAAGGCGGCGCTGGGGCCGCCCGGAGAAGCCCCTCTGCACGGGGCCGTGGAGCCGCTTCCTGCGTGGAACCTTCTGGAATTGACCGCCCCCCTTTCCTCCCGCTTCGGGGGCCGAACTGGACTTGCAGGGGGCAGCGGGGTTGAACCTGGTGTTGGTCTCCACTCTCGCCAGAGAAGAAGCTGAAGAAGGTGGAATCTGCTTGCTCCAGTTTTTGCCAAAAAAATTTACAAGTGGGAAGGGTCGGAAATTAAGATGAGCGCCCCCCTCCCACCCCGCGCCCTCCCCCGCTCCTCTCATCTGGTCTGGGTGACCTCCGAGACTGG
>NW_016811164.1:0-379 GCF_001698545.2 Rhinopithecus bieti
GTATAGACTGTTAGAAAGATCTTGGGTGTATTCTGTTTCTTTAGATTTTTTTGAGACTTTAGAAAATAATTTAGAGACGTGTGGTCTAAATTATTTTTTTAATTTAATTTTTCATGCAGTTTCTAAGGCAGGTGAAGCCATTCATTTTCAAAGTGATTAGGTGAATCTTATTAGCATCTTCTTTTGCATAACAATGGCATGTACATTTACAAATAAGCTTTTTCATTGAAAAATCAATCTCATCAAGCTAATTTACAGACCAATTTTGTTAAATAAGTTTAGTTTTTCTTAAGTCTAGAAATAAAACGAAGAAGCATTTAATGTGAATTACTGTTGATGTCCAAGTTGGTACTGTTGCAGCTTCAGAGTAGTCCTGTAG
>NW_016811165.1:0-1162 GCF_001698545.2 Rhinopithecus bieti
GGCTTGAGCCACCGCGCCCAGCCACAACGTTAGTTTTATTCAGAGTCTTACTGAGCATTGCAACCCGGGAGAGTCTTTCAGAGAGTCTCTGTTAGACTGCTCCAAAGCAGCGTTTCAGCCCTCAGCTTCTATACAGGCGGTGGAGGTTCTGCATGTGCTTGGAAGTTACCTAAAGGTGCTCAGAGGTTACATTAGAGCAAAATCTCATCAAAGTTCAGGAGCGAGAGTACATTTAGTTATAGATCACAGAGGCATATTCATTAATCCTGTCAGATTGTTATGGATAGGAAAAGGTAAGGGCTCACTGAACTTATCTTTTCCACAAATGCAGTGATTCAGACATGGGAAACTGTGCTCTATCCTACTTATGGTCTTCAAGCATTTTTCCAGAGAGCTGAGCTCAGTCACTGAGTCAGGGGTTTGGGAAGTTTATGCTGACAAGCAGAATGAGCAAACGTGGTTCTTCACAGCAAGGGCGGACTGTGTGGCTAGCCAGAGGCAGATGTTTGCTACTTTGCCTCACACATTTATGACTTTTGGGATTTGTGTCTTCTTAAGAAGGAAACTCTTCTATCATCCCTACCTTAAGATTATAAAATAGTGTCTTCATATTGTTTCTGCTATTTTTTAAAGCATCAAGTGCTCTTTAATCCTTGTGAGGTGTATTCTGAATAGCTATGAGAAAGGAACCTATTTTATTATTTTACCAAATGTTTAGCCAGTTGCTTCAAATATGCTAATTAGTTCATTTTAATCCCAGTAATTTGAAATGCCATCTTTCAAAAATATCAAACATTCGTAATTTTTGATTCTATTTCTAGACAGAGCCATTTGCCTAATTCAGTATTAATATTGCATTATTTAATTTTTACTGTTTTCTGTAACTGCATAATCTATCTTGATATCTGATATACAATGTTTTTCCTCATTCTTTTTTTCCCCCCCAAATTGCAGGGCAAAATCTTGTGCATTTTTTCTTCAATAGTAACATTAGAATGAGCTTTTTAGGCTCTATAAATAATAACACTGGGATTTTGGTTAAGAATCATACATTAAATAAATGTAGGAGAGTTGGCATTTTTATAGTAGTGAGTCTTTTCAGTATGGATCATGGTGTGTTTTCCATTTATTTAGGCCACCATTTAGGTCTGCTTTTTTTTTT
>NW_016811166.1:0-495 GCF_001698545.2 Rhinopithecus bieti
TGACTGCCCCGCTGAATTTTAGACTTGCATGGGACCAGTATTCCCTTAGTTTTTGCCAATTTCTCTCATTTGGAATGGCTGTATTTACTCAATGCCTGCACCCCCATTGTATCCAGGAAGAAATTAACTTGCTTTTGATTTTACAGGCTTATAGGCACAAGGAACTTGCCTTGTCTCAGATGAGACTTTGGCCTGTGGATTTTTGAATGCTGAAATGAGTTAAGACTTTGGGGGAGTATTGGGAAGGTATGATTGGTTTTGAAACGTGAGGACATGAGTTTTGGGAGGGGTCAGGGGTGGAATTATATAGTCTTGTGTTGCGGGAAGTCAGGGACCCCGAACAGAGGGACCGGCTAGAGTCATGGCAGAGGAACATAAATTGTGAAGATTTCATGGACATTTATCAGTTCCCAAATAATACTTTTATAATTTCTTATGCCTGTCATTACTTTAATATCTTAATCCTGTTATCTTAATAAGCTGAGTACAGTCATC
>NW_016811167.1:0-374 GCF_001698545.2 Rhinopithecus bieti
GATGGTGATGGTGGTGATGGTGGTGATGGTGATGATGGTGATGGTGGTGGTGGTGATGGTGATGGTGGTGATGGTGATGGTGGTGATGGTGATGATGGTGATGATGGTGATGGTGATGATGGTGATGATGGTGATGGTGGTGATGGTGATGATGGTGATGGTGATGATGGTGATGGTGATGATGGTGATGATGGTGATGGTGATGATGGTGATGGTGATGATGGTGATGGTGATGGTGATGATGGTGATGGTGATGATGGTGATGGTGATGATGGTGATGATGGTGATGGTGGTGATGGTGATGATGGTGATGGTGATGATGGTGATGGTGGTGATGGTGATGATGGTGATGATGGTGATGATGATGATGGTGA
>NW_016811168.1:0-847 GCF_001698545.2 Rhinopithecus bieti
GCAGTGGCGTGATCTCAGCTCACTGCAACCTCCACATCCCGGGTTCAAGCAGTCCTTGTGCCTCAGCCTCCCGAGTAGTACAGGAGTGTGTCACCGTGCCTGCATAATTTTTCTGTTTTTAATAGCGATAGAGTTTCACCATGTTTGCCAGACAGGTCTCAAACTCCTGACCTCAAGTGATCCGCCCACCTTGGCCTCCCACAGTGCTGGAATTACAGGCATGAGTCACCATGCCCGGCCCAAAGTCACCCTTTTTAATGTGAATGAAGACCAGGATGCAGTGGCTCACACCTGTCATCCCAGCACTTTCGGAGGCCAAGGTGGATCACTTGAGCCCAGGAGTTCGAGAGCAGCCTGGGCAACATAATGAGACCTAGTCTCTGGAGAAAAAGTTTAAAAATTGGCCAGGTATGGTGGTGTGTGCCTGTAGTCCCAGCTACTTGGGAGGCTAAGGCAGGAGGATCACTTGAGCCTGGAAGGCTGAGGCTGCAGTGAGCTGTGATTGTACCACTCCACTCCAGCGAGGCCAACAGGATGAGATCCTATCTCCAAATTAATTAATTAAATAATGTGAATGAAATTTGATTTTTTTTTTTTTTTTGAGATGAAGTCTCGCTCTTATCCCATAGGCTGGAGTGCAGTGGCGCAATCTCGGCTCATTGCAACCTTCGCCTTGGGAGTTCAAGCGATTCTTCTGCCTCAGCCTACCAAGTAGCTGGGATTACAAGCATGCGCCACCATGCCTGGCTAATTTTTGTATTTTTCATAGAGGCGGGGTTTCACCATGTTGACCAGGCTGGTCTTGAACTCCTGACCTTGTGATCCGCCTGCCTCAGCCTCCCAAAGT
>NW_016811169.1:0-1303 GCF_001698545.2 Rhinopithecus bieti
CCGAAACGGAGTCTCGTCTGTCACCCAGGCTGGAGTGCAGTGGCGCGATCTCGGCTCACTGCAACCACCACCTTCTGGACTTAGGCGATTCTCCTCCCGCCTCAGCCTCCGGAGTAGCTGGGACTGCAGGCGCCTGCCACGGCACCCGGCTAATTTTTTTCCGTGTTTTTAGTAGAGACGGGGTTTCTTTCTTTCTTTTTTTTTTTTTTTTTTTTTATGATTATTATACTTTAAATTCTAGGGTACATGTGCATAACGTGCAGGTTTGTTACATATGTATACTTGTGCCATGTTGGTGTGCTGCACCCATCAACTCGTCATTTACATCAGGTATAACTCCCAGTGCAATCCCTCCCCCCTCCCCCCTCCCCATGATAGGCCCCGGTGTGTGATGTTCCCACTGTGTTAGCCAGGATGGTCTCAATCTCCTGACTTCGTAATCCGCCCGCCTTGGCCTCCCAAAGTGCTGGGATTACAGGCGTGAGCCACTGCACCCGGCCTCTTTCTATACTTTTCTAAAGCATAGTACAAGGGGCCCTTGTCTTAATATTAGCATTACTATTAAGGCAATCAAACTGACACAACCAAATTTATGTAAAGCCATCCAAGTAAAATGGGTCACGTCATTATTGTTATTGTTATTTTGTGCACTCTATGACCACATTTTTTATTCAGATTCTATGACGATATTTCTATAATGGAAGCACCTAAGGAAAATGACTCCTAGTTTCTGCTTTGTTGCTTTTGCTACGGTGGAATTATTTCTATCAGACAACTGGATGCATTTGAAAATCTTCATATTTTCACCCTGGAAAAGTCCTATTAGCTTAACTTGCTCCTGTTTGGAAATATTGACCAAAAAACATAGTCCATCTTGTAAAGTTATCCTAGACATTTAGTAAACAAGCAAACTAACTCGAGTATAGTAAGTTTATTAATTCCAAAATCTAGAAGTGCGTTCAATAAAGTGAGTTTTTTGTTTTTATTGTTTGAAGGCAAATTTTCAGCCATAATATGAAGCTTCATACTTCTGGAAGAGTAAACCAAGCAGAACAGCAAGTTAGAATCTGGAAGTAATACGACTATGGAGGATTCAAGTGGGGGCTGTGGGTAAAAATTTCTGAAGCCCTTTCTCAAATTAGTGGATTAAAGTGATTGTGAAGTTCCCAGCATATCACAGGTGGCCAAAAAATATTGATTGTTTCGTTTTCCTTCTGTTTCCCGTCATTTAAAATGCTTTCCATTTCTCCACCATTAAAAAATAGAAGTAATGTGAATGTTTGATGGTGTGTTAGTAAATCAT
>NW_016811170.1:0-3202 GCF_001698545.2 Rhinopithecus bieti
GGAGAAGTGAACAGGGTATGAATTATTTTATACCTTTTAAAATGTTACTGACTTTTTCTCTCAAAGATTTCACCAATTAATTTCCCTACACATGTGTTTATGTGGAAATGATTCATTTGTTGTCAAACATATTTTATCAGAATTTTAAACCTTATTCCAACATATGGCTGAAAACCCGAGGTGAGTGTGGGTTTGGTAATGACTTTTTTAGATGCATCACCAATATTTTGGTCAAACTCACAGGTGCAAACCCTAGTTGACCTTGAGTTTGGTGGTGACTTTTTGAGATGCAACACCAAAAGTGCCAACATCTAAGAAAAGAGATA
Organism: Rhinopithecus bieti; assembly: GCF_001698545.2. Classification (NCBI taxonomy): domain Eukaryota; kingdom Metazoa; phylum Chordata; class Mammalia; order Primates; family Cercopithecidae; genus Rhinopithecus; species Rhinopithecus bieti. The sequence continues at coordinate 327 of NW_016811170.1, forward strand.
TAAATTGGACTTCATTAAAATTAACAACTTCTACTCTAAAGGACTCCTAAGAGAAAAGACAAGCCAGAGACTGGGATAAATGTTCTGTGACACACATATCTGATAAAATAGATGTATTTAAATATGCACAAAATGCCGAAACCCAGTCATAAGAAAACAAACCCCAATTTAAAATGGACAAAAAATTCTAGGCAGTTACCCCACCAAAGGATATATACGAATATAAAGTAATCATAAACAACTATTCAATTTCTCTTATGGTGTTGCTCTGTGTCCCCACCGAAATCTCAACTCAAATTTTAATCCCCACATGTCGAGGAAGGCAGGTGATTGGATCATGGGGGCAGTTTCCCCCATGCTTTTCCCCTTGTAGTGAGTGAGTTCTCATGAGATCTGATGGTTTTATACGTATTTTGAAGTTCATCCTTCGTGTGTCTTCCTCCTGCCAGCTTTTACAAAAGGTACCTGCTTCCCCTTCACCTTCCGCCATGATCATAAGTTTCCTAAAGCCTCCCCCAGCCATGTGGAACTGGGAGTCAACTCAACCTCTTTTTTAAAATAAATTATTCCGTCTCAGGCATTTCTTTATAGCCGTGTGAAAACAGAATAATACAATGTCATATATGATTAGAGAATCACAAATTGAAACAACTAAGATACAACACTACAGACCCAGAAGAATGGCTGAAACCCAAAACACTGAACCAACAAATGTTCACACGTGTGTTGAGGAACAGGAACTTTCAATCCGTGTTAGTGGGACAGACCTGAAGGAATCGTGAAAGCCTTTTGCTAAGTGAAAGGAGAAAATATAAAAAGGCGACATAATATATGATTCCCATCACACGATATTCTGGAACAGGCAAGATGAATACACTAAAAATATTAGTGGTTTCCAAGGGCTGAGGGGTTGGAGTTGAGGAATGGGGGATTGATCAATAGGTGGAGTACACAGGAGATTTAGGATGGTGAAACAATTCCGTATGATACTGCAATGATGAATACTGCCATTTCACACTTATCAAAACCTATAGCATCCGCAGTGTTGAGTGAGTCCTGATGTGAACTGTGGACTTGAGTTAATAAATAGGTATCAATATAAATCCATCACTTGTAGCAAACATGCTATAATAATACAAATTGTAAATAATAGGAGACACTGTGTGTGTGTGTGTGTGTGTGTGTGTGTGTGTGTATGTACGTGTGAGGCAGGGAAGGGAGAGTGGTGTAGATATGGGAAACTGTAATTTTGACAAAGTTTTCTCTCTGTATTTTTGGATTAGCAATGCTCTAAAAATGAAGCCTATTGTTTTTTTAAAACATGCAAATAATTTGAACAGACACAGTATCAAACAGTATATGCTTATTGGAAAGAGGCATGTAATGTCATTTGTCATTAGGGAGATGCAAACAAAAACCAAAGAAGATTCCAATACACACTTATTACAATGGCTAAAATCCAACAGTCTAAAAATATCAAACATAAGAGAGGATATGGAACCACAGGAATTCTCATTCCTTGCTAGTTGTGATGAAAACTGATACAGCTGCACTGTTAAATCAGTATTTTCTGCACTTCTTCCTATGACATGGTGAAAGCTAAAACTATAGGAACTGAAAGCAGAATGTAGTTGCCAGGGCCTTTGCGGAAGTGCAGTGACTGACCTCAAATGGGATGCACGGGAGAATTTTAGGTTGATGAAACTGGTCATTATGATACTTGGGTGGTACATATGGGCCTCCATGCATTTGCCAAAATACATGTAACTTCACATAATAGTTGCATTTGATGTGTGGTTTGAATATTTTTCTGAACTTTTATCTTAGAAGTGCAGGTTTGTTACCTAGGTAAACTTTGTCATGGGGGTTTCTTGTACAGATTATTTCATCACCCATCTAATCCCAGTACCCATTCATTATTTTTCCTGATCCTCTCCCTCGTCCCACTCGCCACCCTCTGAAAGGACCCAGTGTGTGTTGTTCCCATCTATGCGTCCATGTGTTCTCCTCTCTAGCTCCCACTAATAAGTGAGAACATGTAGTATTTAGTTTTCTGTTACTGTGTTAGTTTGCTAAGAATAATGACCTCTAGCTCCATCCATGCCATGGATTGGGGTTTTTCTTCAGGTAGCAAAAACAAAGAAGCCTTTAACCTCATCTAGGTGAGAGATAATATTAACATCACAGCAGTGATGATCACACATCACACAATGTGAACACAGCAGTAGTAATGGAGATTGAAAAATTGGAAGATTGGAAGCATTTGGAATAAATTTTAGAGGTTGAAGGAAAAAACTTGCCATTGGATTGGATTTGGGATAAGACAAAGGGAGAAATCAAGCACAAAAGTATAAATTGTGCCACCTTTGATGTTAACAAATATCACATGAAGACACACTTTGGTTTTTCCATTTTTTGACAGCCTTCATATGTATTTTGTAACCTCTCTTACACACACTCAAATGATTCTTATTCCCTGAAATCTGGGAATGCCCTCCCCTCCTTCAACCTGGTGCCCAACAATTCTACATTCATGGCACCTATGGTAAACCTCCACTGGCAGTGGCAGTATCTTCACTGAAGGCTGAATCTAAGTGAGAAATAGGAACTGAAGGCGAGTCATTTGGGGTATGTTTGGAGAAGGGTTGTGTTCACTCCTTTAAAAGGCCCCTGACACTCCCCACGGATTCAATCCCACATTAGTCCCTCTCTCTTCTGGACAGGAGAATTATTTCCAATACCAGGAGGTAAAAGGACAGGTTGCCATTTTCTTTTTACTATTCATAAGAAATGCTCCCTTCTTGGGACCTCAGAAGAAAAGCTCCATGAGGATAATTCCCAAGGACATGGAGTCAGAGCTGGAATTTACACACCAG
>NW_016811170.1:7131-8311 GCF_001698545.2 Rhinopithecus bieti
CTCCAGCCTGGGTGATAGAGTGAGACTCCGTCTCAAAAAATAATAATAATAAAATAAAACATAAATTAAAAATAAAAGATTCCTGCATGACAAGGTTGGATTTGATCCAATAACATCAATTTTATTTGATACAATCCCATTCTCACATTGATTTTTTTGTTTGTGCACCTCCCCGATGAAAATGCGTAGGTTGTAACGTAATCCTCAATATTTGGCATTTTCATTTTGGCAAGCCAAACTGACTACCACACTCCTCTACATTCTCTGACTCTCTTTCTGGTACTCTTAGTAGTAAATGGGCTTCTAGTACATTCCACTATGCCATCCACCTACTTTTTATGGGTTTGCCTCCCTGGCTAAATAGTGAGAGCATATAAAGAGAAAATAACAGAGAGGTTTTCTCCCATATTTTGGAACAAAGGTCTTCTTGACAGAAGGAAGGATGTACCTCACTCAGAATTTTGATGCCTGACCAGCTGTGGCTGGTGCTCTCATTGAAAGATTATACCTTCAGGAATGGCGCTGGCTTGCCTGGAGGCCAGCCTTGAAGAAGAAAGGAATTTCTCATGTTCTCTTTGTCTTTTAGGAATCTCCTATCCTATTTCTTCAAACACAAAGGTTTTCTAGAAAAAAATGCAAACATAAATTGACATTGATCACTTTCTGTCTCTATATCATGTGCAATTCTTCAGTTTTATATGCCTTTAAGTCCAGGCTGGAAGACAGAGAAGGAAAAAAAGTAAAGGAAACTAACCACCCTATCAAAATATTACTTTGAATTCTAGTTTCCTTCCCTAATTCTCCTGCTTCTATTTACTATTTTTACAAAAAAATTTTGCTTTAGAATAGTTTTAGATTCACAGAAAATTTACAAAATAATAACTCCAAGATCAAGATGTTGGTTGGTTTGATTTCTTCTCTGGTCTCTCTGTGGCTTGCGGATGGCCACTTTCTCACTGAATTCTTGCATGATTGTTCCTCGGTCTGTGTGTCTGTATCTTAATCTGCACTTCTTATGAGGACACCTGTCATACTGAATATGAACCTGACCTTAAGACCTCATTTTACCTTAATTACCTCTTCAAAGTTTCTGTCTTCAAATACAGTCACATTCTGGGATACTGGGCTTGACGACTTGGATATATGAATTTTTGGGGTGAGTCACAATTCAGCCCATAAC
>NW_016811171.1:0-2166 GCF_001698545.2 Rhinopithecus bieti
CTCAAAATAAATAAATAAATAAATAAATAAATAAATAAAAATAAAAATAAAATAAAATAAAAAACATTCACTGTTCGTTTCAACAAATACGACATGTACCATGCAGGGTGCTAGCCATCAACAGTACAATAGGATAACAGTATAAATAGTGACAATTTAAAATAGTAATAAGTGCTATGAAGCAAAATGCAGGATACTGTGAGTATATAATTGATGAAAGATTTAACCTACTGCCATTAGTAAAAATGTTGTGTGTGGTATGTGTTTAGTATGTGTGTTATGTGGTGTGTGTGTGTATGAAAAAGGCTAGATTATATATCTGTCTACATAAAACCAACAGTTGCTAGCCCTAAATGATTTTTCTTTTCACCATGTTATGAATCTTTCGAAATTACCATGTGTTTCTTTAGAAGTCAGAAAAAAAACTAAAAAAAAATTAATTTAGCTTGCTAAGCTTGTCTTAGTTTCCTCGGTTATAAGTCAGATTTAGAGTAATCAGCCCTTTTTCATCTTCCCTTAAGATTAAATAAGAATTTATATTTCCTGACTTTAGAGTGCATAAGGATATATATCACTTTGATACATTTTAAAGTAACAGTAATAGAAAGCTTTGGAAAAAAGGAGTCAGACACCCGTTTTCCTGAGGAACATGGTGGGCCATCCTAAGCAGGGGAGCCACCGAGCCCACCTTCTGCCAGAACCCAGGAGGTCTCATCACTGTGCTTGGCAGCTCTTTAAAATGGATCCTCTGCCAAAATTGAAGTATCAGTGATATCTCAATGTGAAAGACCTAGACAGGCTATTACATTATTTCTGGTTAAACTTATTCCATACAAAGATAAACAGAAAGTTAACTTGTGACATATTTGTAATCTTTGCTATTTATAATTTAACTCTGCTATTTGCAACTGTTTCAGTACATTTAGTAGCTCAGCTGTAAGCTTCTGTATAAAGCCAAGAGTGAAGCATTCTCTCTGCCACCTCTTGCTGACAACTTAGAGCACCTCTCATGCGAGCACAGAACTCTTCCCCACTAAGGGCACAAAGTGTCTAGGGCATGGACTTGGTTGCCAAGTGATTTAAAAAATACCCTGGCCAATGCCCATCATAAGACATTCCAAAGGCGTGTCCAAAGACATTCTAAAGCACCAGAGTTCCTTAAAAAATGCTTTGTTTTTTTTTTTTTTTTTTTTTTTTGTAAACTTCACATACTCATTGTCATGAAAAACTCTATTTAAATAAGAATAAAAAGAACTAAGAAATTCTAAAACATCTCTCAAATTCCACCAATGCTAGTGTGGTGAGCATGTGCCTCAAAATTTCCATCTATGTGTAGCACCCAGGTATTACATCCATTACATCCATGGAGGTACTGTTACATAAATGGGATTATTTGCTTCTTTTTTTAAAACAAAAAATAAAGAAGGGCATTGAAAGCTTAAAAATAAGCAGATCTTGATTAGGAATTCTAAATCAGGATCATGAGGTGTCACATGATGGCTTGGGGAACCAGTGATGTTCCATTCTTTGAGCTGGGTGCTAATTACAAGATTGTGTTCATTTTGCAAAAATGTGAGCTGTACATTTATGATTTGTGCACTTTTTCAGTTTTATGTTATCTTAAAGTCTTTTAACTTAAAACCCCTGATTAAGTAAATCAACACTCCATACAAAGAAGAGAAGCAGGGAAAGGAAACACTTATGATCCTAAACCAGTAAAGTCAATTTGTATACAGTATTTTTCAGAATCTGAAGAAATTAATCCATTATTTGTTCATGCACTTTCACGCAAATTTGACATGCAGTTCTTCTAAGTTCTAGATTGGATAAACAGGTATTCCTTATTCTCCAATCTAAACTTAAGTTGTAAACACAGTTCTGCAAGGAATCTCCATGCCGAATAAACAAAAATTGGGGAAGTCCTAGGTATAGCAACGTTGCAATATGGCCTGCCCTTGCTATGACAGAACACATACGCTAACAAGCCATACTTTCTATGAACTTATTAAATCAGCCAAACTGTCCATCAGAAATATTAATTCCTATGGATAAGGCGGAAGTTAGTTAAAAAGTGAGATTTAAGTATATACGGATGTGATTCCCCCTTTTCCCTATCAGGTATTTTATCTATCTCTTAAGACAATTTAATTATATATTATAAAATAT
>NW_016811172.1:0-1814 GCF_001698545.2 Rhinopithecus bieti
TTTATATGTTCTAAATGTTGTAAACTAATCATGTATTTCTTTTATAAAGAAATAAATGTCCTTGTACATTTTAATTCTATTTTGTATTTCATTCATCAGTGCCAAATGTATGATTTTAATTTGTACCTATAAAATTTTCTCAGGCTAAAAAATATTATATTTTGTGTATCATACCTGTTTGTGAAACTAAGACATGTTATAAAATATTTTCAACTGGCACAGTATTTGTGTGTGTTTCTAAAAAGTAATGTATTTCTCTATGTTTTTATCCTTTTGTAGGCATTTGCTTGGTGGCCTGATTTATTGGCTGAACATGCAGAGAAATTTTGGGCTTTATTTACAGTAGATATGGACACTGCACTAGAGGCTCAACCACAAGACTCTTGGGATAGTTTTCCTCTTTTCCAACTGCTTAATAATTTCCTCCGAAATGACAGTGAGCATTTGCGTTTTCTTGAGTATATGAAATGGGGAGGGGTGGGAGAATGTTGAATGTGAATGTATTTTTACTGTGCCCTAGCACTAGCCTGACAAGAGTTCGCATGGGTAACATTTAGGTTTGCTCAGCCTGCCCGACTATGTTAGACCAGAGACTAAGGGAGCCCGGGGACACTCCCACACTCCACTGGGCTCTGAAGGTCCTCTCATTCCCATCCTCCTGCCTTCGTTGAGGTCTGGTAACCTACGCACCCTTCTCTATGAACCTTATTGTACTTTATGAATCTGAAAATCCTTAAAGGCTGACATTTCAAAAGTACTTGAGAACATTTACATCTCTGAAAGACACCTTAATTCATTATTGTAAAAATCATGTTATGTTAAGGCTCCTGCTTAAATCCATTGTGGTAATATTGCTGGCCTGAGGGTCGGTTCATTTCTACAGATGATAGGCAGATATTGCTATGTGGTATAACTTGCTCATTCAACATTTAGAAATTAAGGAGAATGTAAAATCTCTCTATTGAGACTTTTACTCTCAATTTAATAATAACTTTTACATTTATTCTGGTAGATGGTCTTCTAGCAAACAATACAAACTTTGTTTTTTATCAAGATTTTAACATACAGATTCCTAGGCCTTTCCTTGTAATGCTTTTTTAAGTTTCACTTAGTCTCAAGTTTGGTTACCACTGACAACCTTTGTTTCAACACTTGAAGTGACCATGGGGGTCACTAATTCCCTACTGAATAAAATTCTTGTCATGATACACCAAGGTGAACTCTGCCTCCTCCTGACCTCTGGTTCTGACCCATTCTCTTTGATCAATGCAACAGTTGTCTTCTATCATGTATTTTCTTCTGCCACTCTTTATTCCCTTATAAAACAACTCTGTCTTAACAATAGGGTTTTCATGCCCATTGCCGTTCTCATCACCCTACCCTAAATAGACCTCACTCCATTTCTCAGTGTTGTTCTGGAGTGTGGTGCTCAGAAGAACACAGTGCTCACCATGTGACCTGAATAACCAGACCCAAATGAGAGGTGCCTTGCTTCCTTCTTCCCTGTCTTCCTGCAGCCCATGTCTGCTCTGACTCTCCAAGGAACTTCTTCACGCTGTTAATACATTTAGAACTTGTTTAAAATTATACTTTATTTAGAACATTTTATATGTTAAAACTGCATGTGCTTTTGCTGCTCTCTTCCCAGACGGCCACTGCTATATCTTTCTGGTTGTAAACCTAAATTCATGTTTTTATAGTTGTGTTTATTTAAAGAAAAAGTCTTTATTGGTTTTGTTCATGGCTCTAGTCCAGTCTTTCTCAACTTCCTTTGGTTGTTCACCCCTTTGAGTCTGTGATAAAACGGGGGGGGG
>NW_016811173.1:0-2586 GCF_001698545.2 Rhinopithecus bieti
TCCTGTTTTTTGCCTACAAAAGTAATACATGCATTATTTTAAAATTCAAATGTTATAGAAAAATATAATATAAAAAATGAAAGTCCTCATAATCCTACTTTTCAAAAATTACCACTATTATGAATTTGGTATGTAAAACTCCAGATTTTTTCCTATGCATTTACTATTTAGTTGGTGCAAAAGCAATTGCGGTTTTTGCCATTTAAAGTAACGTCAATTGCTTTTGCACCAACCTAATAACATATTTTATGTTTTAAAAAGAAATATTTGTTACATGTCCTCCTTTGCAACTTGCCTTTGGCACTGAACAATATAATTTAAATATATTTCCAGTGCAGTACATTTTTAAAAAATAGTAAAATATATGTAACATAAAATTTACCATCTTAATCATTTTTAAGTATACAGTTCAGTAGTGTTAAGTAGATTCACTGTTGTGTAACCAATCTCCTGTTTTTCTATTTTTTTTTTTTTTATTTTGCAACAGTGAAGTTCTGTGCCCAGTGAACAAACTGTTTCCCATTCTCCCCTCTCCCTAGGCTCTAGCAACCACTATTTTACTTTTTGTCTCTAAATTTTACTACAATAACACCTCATATAAGTGGAATCATACAGTATTAGTCTATTTTTGACTGGTTTATCTAGCACAGTAATTCTAAACCATTCTAAACCATTAATAGAGTCTCTTCAAAATGTTTTATTGCAGCATTTCATTTATGTTTGATGAAGTTTTTTTAAATTCTAAAATACAGTAAGATGTGATTCCTTTCTAAAATACGTTAGTCCTAGCCTAGCTCCTGTTTCTGGGAGAGACCACCAAGGTGTATTCTCCCTATCCTAGAAATAGATATGGTATAGTGGTTCACTGCATGAGCTCTGGAGCCAGACTGCCTGGATTCAAAACCCTGATACGCCACTAACTAGTCATTTGACTTTGGATATGTTACTTAAACTTATACTCTGCCTCAGTTTCTCTGTGAGTAAATTGAAGGTAATAATCTGAGCCACCACATTACATAGTTCCAGAGAGTTGTCATTCACATGGGCTATAGTATGAACAGTACCTTCTGGTTTTGTGCAATATGGTAGCTCAGATAATAACAGTATGTATCTCATAAGGGACTTATGGGATTTAAATGATGTGATACACAAAAAGTACTTAAAAGAGTGCTTGGTAGCAAGAGTAGCAAGTACTCAATAAATGTTAGCTATTATTATTATTATTATTATTATGAGACGGAGTCTAGCTCTGTCACCCAGGCTGGAGTACAGTGGTGTGATCTTGGGTCACTGCAACTTCTGCCTCCTGGGTTCAAGCTATTCTTCTGTCTCAGCCTCCCAAGTAGCTGGGATTACAGGCACCTGCGACCACGCCCAGCTAATTTTTGTATTTTTAGTAGAGATGAGGTTTCACCATGTTGGCCAAACTGGACTTGAACTCCTGACCTCAAATAATCCTCCTGCCTCGGCCTCCCAAAGTGCTGGGATTACAGACATGAGTCACCATGCCAGGCCCAGCTATTATTATTATAGATTTGCAAACTAAGATTTTTCTAAAAGCTTTCACTGGAATGTTTATGTATTCCCATCCAATGTTTGTATTTCTTTAAAAATATGTCTGGACTGGGAATGAACTGCAGATTCTCCAGTGTTCATATAAAATTAAAACATATTATCAGAAGGTAATATAGGTAATCAGAAAGTATTATATTGCAAATAAGTTTTCTTCAAATTTGGCAGATCTACAAAAATTTTATTTGGCGTATGAAATCTCCCTAGCTTACCTGACCTTTATGATCTTGTAAAAAAAAAAAAAAACAAAACAGAAAAAAATCTCCCTAAGCTGTATTTATAACCGTCTTCCACATCACCTGCTGTTGCTAATCATATACTGTACACCACTTTCACACTACCTTCTCTTTAATACTCTCACTATTTGTATAGTGTATTATGGCACATAAAGGAGATTACATGGAGAGGTTACCATTTGAGTGACGCAACTACATAACAAAAAAGCAACTTGGATATAAACTTGTAAGATAGAGAACACTCTTCTTATAAATGGCTAGGAATGTCAAGCAGGCATACCACAAGTGTGGGATATAACTAGTCACTTTGGCAGACATGGGTTTTAGAGGAATTAACTAGGAAGGGGTGTTTCAAGAAAGTGGACCCACAGGAGCAAAGATGGGTACTACCAAGGCTCATATAGGAGATGATAAGCAAAATAGTCTTGACCAAAGATTTTTTTTTTAAATAATTGTAGGCCAAGGCCAGGCACAGTGGCTCGTGCCTGTGGTCCCAGCTTTGGGAGACTGAGGCAGGAAAATCGCTTGAGCCCATGAGTTTGGGATCAGCCTGGGCAACATGGCAAAACCCCGTCTCTACTAAAAAAAAAAAAAAAAAAAAAAACCAGGGGGGGGTAGGGCGGGCCTTTATACCAAACTACTAGGCGGGCTTAGGTGGGAGGAGCACCTGAGCCCAGGAAGTGGAAGCTACTGTGAGTCGTGATCATGCCATTACACTCCAGCCTGGACACTGGGAGAGAGACCCTGTCTTCATAATAAAAATAATAATGATAATAAT
>NW_016811174.1:0-2859 GCF_001698545.2 Rhinopithecus bieti
CTGAGTAGCTGAGACCACAGGCGTCTGCCATCATGACTGGCTAATTTTTTTGTATTTTTAGTAGAGACAGGGTTCATCGTGTTAGCCAGGATGGTCTCGATCTCCTGACCTCGTGATCCGCCCGCCTCGGCCTCCCAAACTGCTGGGATTACAGGCGTGAGCCACAGAGCCTGGCCGAGAGCATCTGTTTTAACTAGAAATCACCCAAGCCACGCGGAACAGTAACCACTGTGATAGCAGAGGTACAGTTACCCTTTGCAAGACACCCAGGAGCCTGTTGATTAAAAGAATGACACCCATTACTGGTGGTGGTAAGACAGCAGGAAACCCACAAACCTACCTCTACTCATGATTGGTCTGGGAGGAGTGTGGAAGGAAGGAATAAATGGTTTACTTCTGTAGAGTACCCAAAACCTAAACTGGCTCATGTTTTCTGGCTGAAGAGAGTATGGGCATCCTCAGAGACAGGAAACCCCTACAGCAAGACAAAACCCAAAACCAAACCCAACAAAACAAAACCCAAAACCAAAACAAAAAAAACCTTTGGCTTATTTACATAAAGTACAAAGGTAAAACTGTGTTACTAGAAGTCAGAAAAGTGGTGACTCTTGGGGAAGGAAGTGACTGGAGGTACCAAGTGGGGCTTTGTAGTCCTGGTAGTGTGATGTTTCTAAATAATGCTGGTTATACAAGCGTGTTCAGCTTTTTAAAAATTCACCAAGCTGTACACTTAAGATATTTGTACTTTAGGCTGGGCACAGTGGGTCACGCTTGTAATCACAGCACTTTGGGAAGCCGAGGCGGGCAGATGGCTTAAGGCCAGGAGTTCAAGACCAGCCTGGTCAACATGGTAAAACCTCGTCTCTACTGAAAATACAAAAAATTAGCTGGGCATGGTGGTGGGTGCCTATAATCCCAGCTACTTGGGAGGTTGAGGCATGAGAATCATTTGAATTTGGGAGGTGGAGGTTGCAGTGAGCGGAGATGGCATCACTGTACTCCAGCCTGGGTGACAGAGTGAGACTCTGTCTCGAAAAAAAAAAAAAAAATTGTACTTTTCCGTATGTGTATTATATTGCAATATAATAAAAAGTTAAAATATAGCCTTGCTTGGGCTGGGTGCGATGGCTCATGCCTATAATCCCAGCACTTTGGGAGGCTGAGATGGGCAGATCACGAGGTCAGGAGATCGAGACCATTCTGGCCGACATGGTGAAACCCAGTCTCTACTAAAAATACAAAAAAATTAGCTGGGCGTGGTGGCGGGTGCCTGTAGTCCCAGCTACTCAGGAGGCTGAGGCAGGAGAATAGCGTGAACCTGGGAGGCAGAGCTTGCTGGGAGCTGAGATCGTGCCACTGCAGTCCAACCTTTTTTTCTGACTCTTTGTCAAAAAAAAAAAAAAAGCCTTGCTTGGCTGAAAAGTAATGAATAATTTGGCTTATCAAGAATGTAGGCCGAGGCCAGGCGTGGTGGCTCTAGCCTGTAATCCCAGCACTTTGGGAGGCCGAGACGGGCGGATCACGAGGTCAGGAGATCGAGACCATCCTGGCGAACACGGTGAAACCCCGTCTCTACTAAAAAATACAAAAAACTAGCCGGGCAAGGTAGCAGGTGCCTGTAGTCCCAGCTACTCGGCAGGCTGAGGCAGGAGAATGGCGTGAACCTGGGAGGCAGAGCTTGCTGGGAGCTGAGATCGTGCCACTGCAGTCCAACCTTTTTTTCTGACTCTTTGTCAAAAAAAAAAAAAAATGTAGGCCGAGGCCAGGCACGGTGCCTCACGCCTGTAATCCCAGCACTTTGGGAGGCTGAGGCGGGTGGAGAACCTGAGGTCAGAAGTTCGAGACCAGCCTGGCCAACGTGGTAAAACCCTGTCTCTACTAAAAATAGGAAAAATTAGCTGGGCATGGTGGCGGGCACCTGTAATCCCAGCTACTTGGGAGGCTGAAGCAGGAGAATTGCTTGACCCCAGGAGGCAGAGGTTGCAGTGAACCATGACTGTGCCATTGCACTCTAGCCTCGGCAACAAGACTGAAACTCCATCTGAAAAGAAAAAAAAAAAAAAAATGTAGGCTGAGGCATGGTGGCTCACACCTGTAATCTCAGCACTTTGGGAGGTTGAGGTGGGAGGATCATTTGAGCTCAGGAGTTCAAGACCAGCATGAGCAATATAGTGAGACCTTGTCTCTACAAAAGTTAAAAAATAAGCTGAGCATGGTGGTGCCTGCCTGTAGTCCCAGCTACTTGGGAGGCTGAAGTGGGAGAATTGCTTGAGTCTGAATGGAGGGGATTGTGGTGAGCCAACACTGTGCCTCCGCACTCCAGCCTGGGCAACAGAGCAAGATGCTGTCTCGAAAAAAAAAAAAAAAAGAAAAGAAATGTAGGCCAGGTGTGGTGGGGCTCATGCCTGTAATCTCAGCAACTCAGGAGGCCAAAGCAAGAGGACAGCTTTAGGCCAGAAGTTTGAGACGAGCTTGGGCAACATAGGAAGACCCCTTCTCTACAAAAAATTAAAAAAAAAAAATTAGCTGGCTGTGGTGGCATGTGCCTCCAAAGCTACTCAAGAGGCTGAGGTGAGGGGATCACTTGAACTTAGGAGTTTGAGGTTACAGTGAGGTATGATCTCATCACCACATTCCTGCCTGGTGACAGAGCAGGTGCAGTGGCTCATGCCTATAATCCCACCAATTTGGGAGGCCAAGAAGGGAGGACTACTTGAGTCAGGAGTTTGAGGCCAGCCTAGAAAACACAGTGAGACCTCTCTCTAAAAAAAACAAAAACAAATAAAAAAATGTAATTAAGAGAACAGAGGCCGGGCGCGGTGGCTCAAGCCTGTAATCCCAGCACTTTGGGAGACCGAG
>NW_016811175.1:0-377 GCF_001698545.2 Rhinopithecus bieti
AGCAGTTTGGTAGCACAGTTTTTGGGGAATCTGAGAAGTGATATTTTGGATCGCACTGAAGCCTATGGTGACAAAGTAAATATCCTCAGATAAAACCTAGAAAGAAACTTTCTGAGAAAGTTCTTTGTGATGTGTGAATTCAATTCAGAGTAACACCTTTCTTTCCATGGAACAGTTGGCAAACACTGTTTTCGTGGCATCTGCAAAGGGACATTTTGAGTGCTTTTAGGCCTAGGGTGAACAATTAAATATCCTCAGATAAAAACCAGAATGAATCTCTCTGAGAAACTGCTTTGTGATTGTGAATTCATCACACAGAGTTATACCTTTCTTTTCACTCAGCAGTTTGCTAACACTGTTTTCTTGGAATCCACAAT
>NW_016811176.1:0-899 GCF_001698545.2 Rhinopithecus bieti
AAAAGAAAAGAAAGAAAGAAAGAAAAGAAAAATCAGTAGCATTTCTATATCCCAACAGCAAACAATATGAAAAAGAAATCAGGAAAGTAATCCCATTTACAACAGCTACAAATAAAATGAAATACCCAGGAATTAACTTTATCAAATAAGTGAAAGATCTCTACAATGAATGCTGCAAAACATTGATGAAAAAATTGAAGAGGACACAAAGAAAGGAAATATATTCTATGTTCATGGAATGGAAGAATCAATATTGTTGAAATGTTCATACTATCCAAAGCAATCTACAGATTCAAAATACCAATCTCCATCAAAATACCAATGACATTCTTTGCGGAAATTGAAAAAAATAATAAAATTTATATGGAACCACAAAAGACCCAGAATAACCAGAGCTATCCTGAGAAAAAGGAACAAAACTGGAGGAATCTCATTACCTGACATCAAATTATACTACAGAGCTATAGTAACCAAAACAGCATGGCAATGGCATAAAAACAGACACATAAACCAATGGAAGAGAAAAGATAACCCAGAAACAAATCCACACACCTACAATGAATTCATTTTTTTAAAATTATTATACTTTAAGTTCTAGGGTACATGTGCACAATGTGCAGGTTTGTTACATATGTATATATGTACCATGTTGGTGTGCTGCACCTGTCAACTCATCATTTACGTTAAGTATATCTCCCAATGCTATCCCTCCCCCTTCCCCCCACCCCATGACATGCCCTGGTGTGTGATGTTCCCCACCCTGTGTCCAAGTGTTCTCATTGCTCAATTCCCATCTATGAGTGAGAGCATGTGGTGTTTGGTTTTCTGTCCTTGCAATAGTTTGCTCAGAATGGTTTCCAGCTTCATCCATGTCCCTACAAAGGACATGAACTCATCTT
>NW_016811177.1:0-1928 GCF_001698545.2 Rhinopithecus bieti
GATTACAACGCATACTTGAGAAAACACGTACCAAGCCAAATATGTCACACACCAACAACAAAAATTTTGTACTATATAAGAACTTATTTTCTTAAAGAGCAAACATTAAACTCCTGATATACAACTCTTGTTTAGATACACTCTTAATGGATATATTAGTGGCATGTTGTACTTTTTGAACAATGTTTTCCTTCAGAATTTACTACACGTTTAAATCCAACAAGTCTAGAGAGAGATATTTTTTCTACTTGATTATTTTATCTTCATCTTGCTTGAATTAATGTATTAGGTCTGTACTTCTTTAAGAAACATTACTTTTAAGTTTCTTCTGTTATAAAATACAATTAAAATGAATTTAAATATATAAACACTAGTATCAACAGGTATTGTTCTGCTGACATTGATGAATATGCCACCAAAACTGAATGACTGGCTGGCAGAGAGTGCCAGCACACAGTAACTCATAGTTATAATTTGTCAGCTGATATACAAAAGTCTAAATTAAGTAAAAAATATACGTTTTAGGGTGTATATTAAACCGTCTCGAATAACATTTTATAATATCAATTAAGGGGAAAAAATAAAGTCTAACCAGGCTTGAAGCACAGTATCAGCGGTCATTAAGCCAGCTTGCTCTTTGACCCACTTTTTTGTAGCTGGTAACTACTTGCTATAATGTAACTCTTTTACAAAAGTTTTATTCTTTTCCTGTTGTATGGATACAATTCAAGGCATTGTGAAGAAATAGGCTTTCTGTTTAAGTTTCTTCTTTAGGTGACGAATGCCAACAAAACTACCAACACTAGCTCATCTGGAGGGCCTAGTAAGAACCGTCTCATGGAGAAATTCAGTTACCATGTTATGATGATTTCATCCCCTTATCCCGACCAATGAACAACCCAAATTTTCTAGCCCTTCACTCTTCAGAATCTCCTCGTCCAAAACTCCTCAACAAAATAGAGTTGAGGCTTGAGAATTCCTCCCAATTCCTAGTTTGGTGCCTTGTGATTATTAAACTCTTTGCTGCAAACCCCACTGTCAATGTATATGTCTGTTGCTATGCAGCACTTTAATTCTATAGTGTATTTTATAAACTGAATTTTAGGCCACTGAGGAGTAATAAATATTATTCAAACAAGTGTTTTAGTTTTGCTCTCCCAAAACTCTAATGATGGAGATGAATCCATATATTATGCCTTAAAAAATTATTGAATTTTGCTATCCTTCTATAATCTCTAGCACTTTTAAATTCCTATGATTGTCTTGGTTTTCTAAACCAATACCATTTGCTTTATAATCATGCCATTCTTTTCAAACATCTTCGTTTCCTGATCTCCCTTTCCCATACAATGTGTGGCTCTGCACAGTTAGTGTTCTGCACACATATAATTTACAGGAATGGCATATAAAGTCTGATGAGTGAGGGAAGTGTTGTTCTTGGTCTTTTCTGGCTGTTTTTAACTTGAAATTGTACTCAAAATATATTTGATGTTTTTGTTCCTTGCATATGGGTGGAGAGGAGGATTTTCTAAGTAACTACATTTGATTATATGCATATAATTGTGTATTTTTAAATTAATACCTCTATTCTCAAAGAATTAGCTCTATGAGGGTAAAGAACATTGACTAATTTTGTTAATCGTCATATCACCAGTAACTAGCACTGTATTTTGCATGTAAATTTTGCTAAATAAGTATTTGCTGAATAAATAAATAATTAGCAAAAAAATCGGTAAAATCACCACAGTTAGGCAGCAATACTGAGAGGTAAAGGCTTAAGTGGAGGTTTATAAAGTTAGATATGAAAGTTTAGAAACAGATACGGGGAAAAATAATTATGAATTAAAGCATGGCTTACAAGCTTTTATCTCTGTGTTGAAGAGGTAGCAGTTTTCCACACTTTACCATTATTGCCTGAATTCAGATAC
>NW_016811178.1:0-12087 GCF_001698545.2 Rhinopithecus bieti
CTCTCTGGCTGCCCTTAAGATTTTTTTCTTCATTTCAACCTTGGTGAATCTTACAATTATCTGTCTTGGGGTTGCTCTTCTTGTGGAATATCTTTGTGGTGTTCTCTGTATTTCCTGAATTTGAATGTTGGCCTGTCTTGCTAGGTTGGAGAAGTTCTCCTGGATAATATCCTGCAGAGTGTTTTCCAACTTGGTTCCATTCTCCCTGTCACTTTCAGGTACACTAATCAAACGTAGATTTGGTGTTTTCGCATAGTGCCATATTTCTTGGAGGTTTTCTTTATTCCTTTTCCTTCTTTTTTCTCTAATCTTGTCTTCTTGCTTTATTTCATTTAGTTGATCTTCAATCTCTGATATCCTTTATTTTGCTTGATCAATTTGGCTATTGATACTTGTGTATGCTTCATGAAGTTCTTGTGCTGTGTCTTTCAGCTCCATCAGGTCATTTATGTTCTTCGCTAAACTGGTTACTCTAGTTAGCAATTCCTGTATCCTTTTTTCAGGTTCTTAGCTTCCTTGCATTGGTTTAGAACATGCTTCTTTAGGTCGGAAAAGTTTGTTATTACCCACTTTCTTAGGTCTTCGTCTGTCAGTTTGTCAAACTGATTCGCTGTCCAGTTTTGTTCCCTGCTAGCAAGGAGTTGTGATCCTTTGGAGGAGAAGAGGCATTCTGGTTTTTGGACTTTCCATCATTTTTGCACTGGTTTTACTCATCTTCGTGGATTTATCTACCTTTGGTCTTTGATATTGGTGACCTGCAGATGGGGTTTCTGTGTGGATGCCCTTTTTGTTCATGTTGATGCTATTCATGTTGATGCTATTCCTTTCTGTTTGTTAGTTTTCCTTCTAACAGTCAGGCCTCTCTGCTGCAGGTCTGCTGGAGTTTGCTGGAGGTCCACTCCAGACCTGTTTGCCTGGGTATCACCAGCAAAGGCTGTAGAACAGCAAAGATTGCTGCCTGTTCCTTCCTCTGGAAGTTTTGTCCCAGAGGGGCACCAGCCAGATGCCATCAGGGGCTCTCCTGTATGAGGTATCCGTTGACCCCTGCTGAGAAGTGTCTCCCAGTCAGGAGGCGGAGGGGTCAGGGACCCACTTGAGGAGGCAGTCTGTCCCTTAGCAGAGCTCAAGCACCGTGCTGGGAGATCCACTGCTCTTTTCAGAGCCAGCAGGCAGGAACGTTTAAGTCTTCTGAAGCTGTGCCCACAGCCACCCCTTCCCCCAGGTACTCTGTCCCAGGGAGATGAGAGTTTTATCTATAAGCCCCTGAATGGGGCTGCTGCCTTTCTTTCAGAGAGGCCCTCCCCAGAGACGAGGAATCTAGAGAGGCAGTCTGGCTACAGCGGCTTTGCTGAACAGTGGTGGGCACCACCCAGTTCAAACTTCCCAGTGGCTTTGTGTACACTGTGAGGGAAAAACCGCCTACCCAAGCCTCAGTAATGGCGGACGTCCCTCCCCCAACCAAGCTCGAGCATCCCAGGTTGCCTTCAGACTGCTGTGCTGGCAGCGAGAATTTCAAGCCAGTGGATCTTAGCTTGTTGGGCTCCGTGGGAGTGGGATCTGCTGAGCCAGACCCTTTGGTTTCCTGGCTTCAGCCCTTTTCCAGGGGAGTGAACGGTTCTGTCTTGCTGGTGTTCCACGGCCACTGGAGTATGAAAAAAAACTTCTGCAGCTAGCTCGGTGTCTGCCCAAGTGGCCACGTTGTTTTGTGCTTGAAACCCAGGGCCCTGGTGTTCTAGGCACCCAAGGGAATCTCCTGGTCTGTGGGTTGCGAAGTCCGTTTTAAATGCATAGTATCTGGACTGGAGAGCACCCTTCCTCACAGCAAAATCCCTCACGGCTTCCCTTGGCTAAGAGAGGGAGTTCCCTGACCCCTTGCTTTTCTCTGGTGAGGCAACACCCCACCCTGCTTCAGCTTGCCCTCTGTGGGCTGCACCAACTGTCTAACCAGTCCCAATGAGATGAGCCAGGTACCTCAGTTGGAAATGCAGAAATCACCTGTCTTCTGCATTGATCTTGTTGTGAGCTGCAGACTGGATATATTCCTATTCGGCAATCTTGAAAGAACCTCTTCCTCTTGCCTAAGAAATGAATTCAGGCTCAACTGTAGAGGAACGGGAACTCTATTTCCAAAACAGGCACTCAAATAAATAACATGAAGATGTGATGATACTTATGCATGAAATGATTCGAAATAACTCTTTTCATTGTGCTTCCTTTTTTTTTTTTTAATTTTTTAAAAAATGTTTTATTTTGAGACAGAGTTTCACTCTTGTTGCCCAGGCTGGAGTGCAATGGTGTGATCTCAGCTCACTGCAACCTCCGTCTCGTGGTTTCAAGCGAGTCTCCTGCCTCAGCCTCCAGAGTAACTGGGATTACAGGCATGTGCCAGCACACCCAGCTAATTTTTGATTAACTATCGGCTAATTTTTGTATTTTTAGTGGAGACAGGGTTTCACCATGTTGGTCCAGCTGGTCTTGAACTCCTGACCTCATGTGATCTACCTGCCTAGGCCTCTCAAAGTGCTGGAGTTACAGGTGTGAGCCACTGTGCCCATCCACTGTCTTCTTTTACATGTGTAACAGTAATGTAGTTTTAAAAAGTTGCTTATGTTGCTGGGTGTGGTGGCTCATACCTGTAATCCCAGCACTTTGGGAGGCTGAGGTGGGTGGATCACAAGGTCTGGAGTTTGAGACCAGCCAGACCAACATGGTGAAACCCCATCTCTACTAAAAATGCAAAAATTAGCCTGGTGTGATAGTGCTCGCCTGTAATTCCAGCTACTCAGCAGGCTGAGGCAGGAGAATCGCTTGAACCTGGGAGGCAGAGGTTGCAGTGAGCAAGGATCGTGCCACTCACTCTAGCTGGGAGAGAGAGCGAGGACCTTGTCTCAAAAAAAAAAAAAAAAAAAAAAAAGTTGTCTAGTGTTCTTCTAAAATGTTGAAATTCATTTTCCCTACAGATTGAATCATATATTATGTACTGTTCTGTACTTTGCTTTTTTCCCACTTAATATATTTTGGACATATTTGCATTTTAATATGCTTAGATTTACTTTTTTGCTTTAGATGACTCTCTAGTATTCTCTTGCATGGATTCACCATCATTTATTCAACCAGTTCCTATTGATATATAGGTTGATTTAATTTTTTTCCTGTTGAAAGCAGTGTTGTAGTGGACATCCATATATATTTGTATGACCTTCCATAATTTTTTCAGTAGAATTGTTGTATCAAAGTATGCACATTTGAAATGTTGGAATTGTGACAGTGCTTCATGTATTAGTCTGTTCTCATGCTGCTAGTAAAGGCATATCCAAGACTGGATAATTTATAAAGGAAGGAGGTTTAATTAATTCACAGTTCCTCATGGCTGACGAGGCCTCACAATCATGGCAGAAGGCAAAAGAGAAGCGAAGTCATGTCTTACATGGCAGCAGGCAAGAGAACTTGTGCAGGGGAACTCCTATCTATAAAACCAACAGGTCTGGTGAGACTCACTACCACTAGAATAGTATGGGGGAAACTACCCCCATGATTCAATTATCTCCACCTGACCCTGCCCTTGACATGTAGGGATTATTACAATCCAAGGTGAGATTTGGGTGGGGACACAGTCAAACCATATCACTTCATTCTTGGGAAACTAGGAAACATACTTCAAGGTGGAGAACAGAGGTTGCAACCTCAGATCTCTCCAGGGACTAGGCAGTAACATCAGTGAGGGAAATGGGCACCCCCTACCCTTCACCCCACATATTGAATGGCATTGGAAACTCATACTGCTTTTAATGGGAGCAGCTGTTAAGCTCTAGATAACTGTTTGCCATGTTGAGAATGTGGAGACACTGGCCATGTTGAGAATGTGGACCTGCAAATACTGGAACTTTTAATTTGTCAAAAGAAGCTGAAAATCCAAATTTTCATATAAAATGTCCAGATTTTAAAATAACTCAATTAAAAAATATGTCAGCTAACTAAAATATGTTTTCTTTCCAGTAGGAGATAGCTTAAAATAAAATAAAATAAAATAAAATAAAATAAAATAAAATATGCCTATGGGCTACTGATATGTAAAGATGTTTGTAGCAAGGATTACTACTACTTATGATTATTGTTGTTTTGTCCATGATAATTGAAAACTGAATTCACCATTGATTTAGAAGGTGAAAGTGGGAAGCTAGAGGGGGGTTGTTTTTAACTTTGAATGAGTTCCATATTTATTACTATTGCTTATTTTCTTTTCCACACAGGATAAAATTGGTACAGATTTTAATTTAAAAAAAGGATTCTGGTTTTGGAGGAAAATCAAATTTCACTTACTAAGGAACAAGGAACCCTAGATATATTTTGTATAATACAATTTAGAAGCTCAAGAAAGGTATTAAGAAGAATGGAACATAATATTTTTCCTTGAGTAGCAACAGCACAAAAGACCTAGAAATGTCCATATTTGGAATTCTCTAAATGATGAAAAATAATTTCAAGATAGTGTATGTATTATCTGCATTCCCCTTGGAATCTGAAGCTGGTAGAGGAAGGACCACAAATAATTAAGGCTAAATTTACAGTATTCCAAATTGAAAAAGAGTCAGGAAAAAAAATATACATATAGAAGAGCGAATAATGAAACAAAGGCATGAGTTTGAAGTCAGTTGGTGTCAAAAAATACAAAACAACATTATTTAAATCTCATAGACAGAATCCACCTTCATTTACATAAGCCTTCTGGAGCTGATGGAAAACAGACCTTCAGCAGAAGAAATGATGCATTTGCAAACCTCTAAGTAGTGGAAAAATTATTGCTCTTGTCATTGAATGATGCCATAAAGAATGTTATGTTTGCCTAAGAAGTAGTAAACAGCCTCAAAGTCATGTCCCTAAATTATCCTTATGTTCATTTTCATTATAGTTGTACTTTACATAACACGCTCTGCTCTAGGGAGCTGAATAATTGTTAATGAAATATGGATACAACTTATTATGTAATAATTATAATCATACTGAGTGAACTTATTCTCTAAGATATTAATAATAATGAAAATAGTGCCAGGCACTGTTCTAACCACTTTGCCTATATTAACTGTGTCCTCTTTAACAACAACTCACTGGAGCAGACCCCATTATTATTTCCATTTTAAGCAACTTTTCCAAGGGCACACAGCTGCTGAGTTTGGATGCAGGATTTGAATCTGGGTTTGTGGCTTCAGAGATATATAATGAGTATCAGGATTGAAATGGAGAGAAAGGAACAGATATTGTTTGTGATTCAATATAGATTTCAAAATGTATAAGCCAAGTCTGCTCATAAGTCTGTCTCCATGTCTTGTTGGTGCCAGTGAGTATGAAAGGGATTTTCATGTCAGTGGGATGACAGCTACGTTTGGTCTGAGGATGGTGACCATGTTTCAGGAAGTGCTTCCAGGCACAACACACATGTTTCCCAACTTATGCTTTTCCATGGTGATTGCAACTGGTTAAGACTTATTTTCCGGGCTTCTGTTTTATTACCTCCAAAGTATTTCATTCTACTCTGTTCCATCCCTTCTTCACTTTGTTTAGTGTTCTCTGACCTGTTTTAGTGCCTGTTTCTATGGTTTGGCAGTTCCTTTAGGAGTTTGTACGTAGCTTTAACATTTTGACTCTGCTAAAAAAGCCTTAATTTTTATTTTTATTTTATCTTATTTTTTTGGTGACAAGGTCTTGTTCTGTTGCCCAGGCTACAGTACAGAGGGGCAATCATAGCTCACGATAGCCTCGACCTCCTGGCCTACAGCAGTCCTTCTGCCTTGGCCTCCCACAGCATTGGGATTACAGGCATGAGCCACCGTGACTGGCTGCTTTTACATTTTTGATTAAGGAGATATATGCTAACTAATACGGTTTGGCTGTGTCCTCACTCAAATCTCACCTTGAATTCCCACATGTTGTGGGACGGACATGGTGGGAGCTAACTGAATCATGGGGGCAAATCTTTCCCATGCTGTTCTCTTGATAGTGAATAAGTGTCATGAGATCTGATGGTTTTAAAAAGAGGAGTTTTCCTGCACAAGTTTTCTCTCTTAGCCTGCTGCCATCCATCTAAGATGTGACTTGCTCCTCCTTGCCTTCCGCCATGGTTGGGAGGCTTCCCCAGCCGTGTGGAACGGTAAGTCCAATTAAACCTCTTTCTTTTGTAAATTTCTCAGTCTGGGGTATGTCTTTATCAGCAGCATGAAAATGGACTAATACACTGACTATCAGATCATTCTCATAAACCCTTTCTAGTACTGTTTTGGTTCAAAAATAGGTGATGTTTATTTGACATAATGAGTGACAGAAATTCTACGCTTATCCTTTAAGGCTATTAAGTAATTGTATGCTCACAAATGCATATCCCTCTCATGACATGTGTCTGCCTGCTTGTCATTCATCAGCAGGAACCACATGGTCATCAGATGCTTGTGTGGCTGGAGTGATCTCTGAAAACCACACTTGGCCAAACCCCCTGGGAGCAGCTAAACTTTATTTTTTTAAAACTACAGAGGCAATACTTCCTAAATACATGCAAGTATTACATATCAACTAAAATAAAAGCGAAAATTAATACTGCAGAGGCAGACACATAAATGATCCTCGTTTATAATGTATTTGCCCCTAGTACATCAAGACTACCTGCTAGGGTGTTGCCAGACATTGTAAACAGTTCCTTAAAAATGTTGAAGATAGGAACAGACCTTCCCAGGGGCTGTCTCCAATGTCTGGGTCATACACTTAGCCTATCATGTCCCTAATACAAAAAGAGGCAACAAAGCAGAGTTGATTGGAATAATTGGTGGGAGAAACAGGGAAATGGGGGTTGAATTGATCGTGTACCAGCCACAGAATGCTTAAGCACTCAGAAACCCAGATATTCCAGTTTGGCTCTGTAAAACTGTGTCTCAACATGTCCCCAAGAATTGGACAAAGCCCACTCTTTCGGGGCCATCTGATTTTCCAGAAGTGGGTGAACATTGGCTACATTTGGAGATAGGACTGCAAGTTTTACCCCAGCCATGGAGGAGCAAAATAACTGGAAAATGGAAGTGATTCTGTAGATAATTTTGGGATCCTCCAAAGGCCTCTTTCTTTGAGGTTCAGATTATCTGGATTATTGAATGCATTTATTCTTTCTTTTACTTTGCTAGTGACTATTTGGGTTTAGAGGATTTGGGGCAGGGTGGAGGGAGAGAATAAACAGGCTTACTAGGATCTGAGAATCAAGGGTTCTTGCACTCTATGTTCTAGAGAATAATATTTACAGAGTATTATCCTGTGTGCTAAGCAGCATGCTTCATGTTCTCCAGACAAATACTGAATCCTCACGGTAACCCTCTGAAAGAGGCATTTTGACTCAGATGATTAGAGACTTTGTCACTGCTACAAAGTGTTAGAGGAAATGACTGGGAAAATTGGGATCCCAGCTCAGTTCGGTGTGACCCAGAAACCTGCATGACTGGAAACAGTACTCTAGGCTCTCCAGTGAGTTTAGAAAGAGCTTCAGTGGAACCTCTTTGGTCAAAGACAAAGTTACCAAGCGGATGTTGGCTTCCTTCCTCGAGTAGACACTCTGGTCTGTGTTTGCTGATCATTACTCACCCTGTGTCAACTGATTCATGGAGTGACTGGTTTTGGTGTTGTTTTTGTATCTACCTGCTTTGAGCACTGTGTATCACATGGTCCTGATGCTGTTGCACCATTCGGTTACTAAAATCCACTGGATTATACCAGAAGACATTTTGTTCATCAGTCTGATGTTTCTACTCTTTGCTCATCCCCTGTCTCCTTTTTAAAGAAGATATAAGCATTTCTTTTGATTAGCATTAAGAGATTCTTTCTTCCTTCCTTCCTTTCTTTCTTTCGTTCTTTCTTTTCTTTCTTTCTTTCTTCCTTCCTTCCTTCCTTCCTTCCTTCCTTCCTTCCTTCCTTCCTTCCTTCCTTCCTTCTTTCTTTCTTTCTTTCTTTCTTTCTTTCTTTCTTTCTTTCTTTCTTTCTTTCTTTCTTTCTTTCTTTCTTTCTTTCTTTCTTTCTTTCTCTTTTTTGACAGAGTTTTGCTGTGACAGAGTTTTGCTCTTGTCACCCAGGCTGGAGTGCAATAGTGTGATCTTGGCTCACTGCAACTTCTGCCTCCCAGGTTCAAGTGATTCTCCTGTCTCAGCCTCCCAAGTAGCAGGGATTACAGGCATACATCACCACATCTGGCTAATTTTTGTATATTTTTAGTAGAGACAGGGTTTTGCCATGTTGGTCAGGCTGGTCTCAAACTCCTGACCTCAGGTGATCCACCTGCCTCGGTCTCCCAAGGTATTGGGATTACAGGTTTGAGCCACCGCGCCTGGCCAGTGTTTCTTACTAAGTAGGTAGCATATCAGTGTTCCATGTCAGTCAGCAGAATTGACACAATAAATAGTGGCAAACCTGATGTATGCCAGGTAGCAACATCATTAGCAATTCTGCAGGATGTGTGGTGGTGAAGAATGTGGTCTCTGGAATCAGACAGGTTTGTGGATAAGAATCATACCTCTGCCATATTCTAACGAGATGACACTGAAGAGTTGTTTAACCTTAGAGTGATTATACTCTCTGTTTTCCAGTTTGGGACATACTCACCTAAGTTCTTAAGTAAGAGGAGAGGGGCTGCTAATACTAAGTATTCCGGGCCAAAAATATAAACTGGGACTGCCCTAGACAAGGATCACCTTTCT
Organism: Rhinopithecus bieti; assembly: GCF_001698545.2. Classification (NCBI taxonomy): domain Eukaryota; kingdom Metazoa; phylum Chordata; class Mammalia; order Primates; family Cercopithecidae; genus Rhinopithecus; species Rhinopithecus bieti. The sequence goes on from NW_016811178.1 coordinate 8,721, forward strand.
TTTTTAATTTAAAATGTATATAACAAAATTTCCTATTTTAATAATTTTAAGTTAAGTGGTACAGTTCGGTGGCATTGAGTACATTCATATTTTTTGGCAACAATCACCACCATACATCTTCAGAACTTTTTCATCTTTCCAAACTAAAACTCTGTGCACACTAGACAATAACTCCTCAGCTCCTGGCAACTTTCTACTTTCTTTCTCTATTAATTTGGCTACTTTAGGTACCTACTATAAGTGGAATCATGCAGTATTTGTCCTTTCATAGCTAGCTCGCTTCACTTAGTGTAATGTTTCCAAAGTTCATTCATACCGTAGCAGCCGTCATAATTTCCTTCCTTTTTAAAGTGGAATCCGATTCCACTGCACGTATGCGCCACGTTTGCTTCATTCATCCATTGATGGACACTCGGGTTGCTTCTGTGTTTTGGCTCTTGTGAGTAACGCGGTTGCAAACATGGGTGTACAAATATCTGCTTGAGTCCCTGCTTTTGGTTCTTTTGGGCATATATCTAGAAGTGGAGTTGTTGGATCATAGAGTAATTTAATGAGTTATTAATTATTTAATTTATTTAAGTAATTTATTTAATTTGTTAAATTTTTTGAGGAACTGCAATACTGTTTCCCACAGTATCTGTACCATTTTGCATTTTCATCAGCAAGGTGCAAGAGTTCCAGTTCCTCTACATCTTTGCCAACACTTGTTGTTAATCTTCCCTTCCCCTCCCCTCCCCTCCCCTCCCCTTCCACTCCCCTCCCTCCCTTCCCCTACCACTCCCTCCCTCCCTTCCCCTCCTCCCCTCCCCTCCTTCCTCCCTTACCCCTCCCCTCCCTTCCCCTCCCTTTCCCTCTCCCCTCCCTTTCCCTCCCTTCCTCTTCCTCCCCTCCTCCTTCTCCTCCCTTCCCCTCGCTTACCTCCCTTCTCTTCCCCTCCCCTCTCTTTCCCTTCCCCTCCCTTTCCTTCCCCTCCCCTCCTTTCCCTTCCCCTCCCTTCCCCTCCCTTCCCCTCCCCTTCCCTTTCTTTCCCTTTTCTTCTTTCTAAGCCAGAGTCTTGCTTTGTTTCCCAGGCTGGAGGGCAGTGGCGCAATCTCGGCTCGCTGCAACCTCTACCTCCTGGGTTCAAGTGATTCTTCTGCCTCAGCCTCCCGAGTACCTTGGCCTCCCCAAGTGCTGGGATTACAGGCATGAGTCACTGCACCCAGCCTCTATCACTTTTGTTAACCTCCAAATTGCTCAATAAAAAAATAGCTGACAGCTTCATACTGATCAGTTTTCATACCTGCATAAAGTATATGCACTGAAACTGTGGGCCAGTCACAACCACTCAATATCATCATGAGGGATGTAAACCTGGAAGAGGCTGATAGCTGGTGGAGCCTCCCTCGAAGCTGCTTGGCCATGGAAGGTAAAGGAAAGGACAGGAGACTGAGGAGCTTTTTGTAACTGAATTCTACTCTGTTTTCTGGGCATTCATATTCTAGGATGTGATGACCAGGCCTCCTTGTTTTACTATTCTTTAGAGTCTGTCCTCATTGACCTCCTTCCCCTGGAGCCCCAGAAAGATATATGAAGGCCAAGGGTAACGTAACTTGTGAGTCCTGACAGGTCAGTGAAATAGGAAGGATGGACAAGTTGGGGCCCTCTAGGAGAATGCAGTGCCTGGAGGAAAAGGGCAGACACTGGCCAACTTTCTCCATATCCAGAACCTCACTGTCACAGCAACATGTTGCTGGACCTCTGCGTTTCCTGCGTGTTGTGCTTGTGATGGTCAAAATTTCTGGAAAGCCACATATTAATTGGCAGGCATGTGCAGGATAGTTTCCTGACAGAAATGGGCTCTTTCCATTAGTTTATTATTATTTTTTTCACATCTTGCATATAACAACTGGGCCTGAAAGGAAACTGAAACCATAAAGCTGCCTCAAAGGTTTTATTTTTTAAAAATCACAGTCAATGACATACACATTTTGAAACACTAGGGATTAATACCAAGTCAAGCCTCCAGTGACCTACTCAGTATTGACTTTGGTTTTTCTTAGAGTATCTGAGATCATTAGAGATGGCTGCCTGTCATACAGTCAAGGCACCTCCTGTAAGCATTTGCTGGCTTCTCATAGCAGTCTTTTGAAATAAATAAACTATTTATTTTAAAAGAGAGTGAGTGAGAAACCCAAAGAGGTTAAGTGACTTTTCTCAGTAGTGCCCAAGCAGAAATGCACTTCTTACTTGGTGTCAATGCTATTTACTATAAAGTGGAGAAGGAAAGCTACAAGGTTCAGTGAATTTAGGGCAGATAATTGAATACTTTTGTTTACCGTTTATTATTATTATTATTCTTTTTGGGACAGAGTTTCACTCTTGCTGCCCAGGCTGGAAGGCAGTGGCAGGATCTCGGCTCACCACAACCTCTGTCTCCCAGGTTCAAGTGATTCTCCTGCCTCAGCCTCCCGAGTAGCTGGGATTACAGTCTTGCACCACCATGCCTGGCTAATTTTGTATTTTTAGTAGAGATGGGGTTTCTCCATATTGGTCAGGCTGGTCTCGAACTGCTAACCTCAGGTGATCCATCTGCCTCGGCCTTTCAAATTGCTGGGATTACAGACGTGAGCCACCTCGCCCGGCCTATCTTTTATTTTAAATGTGAACAGGAATAAGCTTATAGGCATACAACTTTGTAGAAAAAAAAATGAAAGATAGCGTCCAGCTTACTTCACTCTTATGAAAACTCCAATGTGTGATTGTTATTTCAAAGGCATCTAGGCTATTGTCATACACAGGGCATGCTTTAACAAAAGCTCAAATTCTACCTGATGTGTCCATTCATCAGTTAATTTTATTTAAAATAATGTGTCTCACATTAAATCAGGAAGCTTTGATTAGTAATTAGAGTGTTATCATTTCTTCATACACCTGAAAGGCTACTTTTTGTTTTGAGTCTTGATGGTAATTTTGGCCTAGGAAATTCCTTTCTGTTTTTCCTAGATTCCTCACCTCTAAAGTCAGTATGAGAACTGAGTGGTTGATATTGCCACACATTAGATTTTCTCCATCCGCCACCATATGGGCCCACTTCCAGTTTTGCATCTATTCTTAGGGTCAGCATGGTAGATGTGTGAGGAGGGAGGCTGGTCCATTGTTCATGCAAAGCTCACAGACTTGCAGTGCCATCGGTGTGGTGACTTCTGCTCTGATGATCAGCTGTGCAGGTCTCTGAACTTGATTTTTTTCAGGGCTAGGGCTGTTTGAACTTAGTGGGTGTATTAGTCAGCATCCTCTAGAGAAGCAGAACCAACAGGATATGGGGGGAAGAGAGAGAGAGAGAGAGAGAGAGAGAGAGAGAGAGAGAGAGAGAGAGAGAGAGAGA
>NW_016811178.1:14651-55035 GCF_001698545.2 Rhinopithecus bieti
TAATTATTGCCTCAATTTCAGAGCCTGTTAGTGGTCTATTCAGAGATTCAGTTTCTTCCTGGTTTAGTCTTGGGAGGGTGTATGTGTCCGTGAATTTATCCATTTCTTCTAGATGTTCTAGTTTATTTGCATAGAGGTGTTTATAGTATTCTCTGATGGTAGTTTGTATTTCTGTGGGGTCGGTGATGATATCCCCTTTATTATTTTTTATTGCGTCTATTTGATTCTTCTCTGTTTTCTTCTTTATTAGTCTTGCTAGTGGTCTATCAATTTTGTTGATCTTTTCAAAAAACTAGCTCCTGGATTCATTGATTTTTTTGAAGGGTTTTTTGTGTCTCTGTCTCCTTCAATTCTGCTCTGATCTTAGTGATTTCTTGCCTTCTGCTAGCTTTTGAATTTGTTTGCTCTTGCTTCTCTAGTTCTTTTAATTGTGATGTTAGGGTGTTGATTTTAGATCTTTCCTGCTTTCTTTTGTGGGCATTTAGTGCTATAAATTTCCCTCTACTCACTGCTTTAAACGTGTCCCAGAGATTGCTGAACATTGTGTCTTAGTCCTCATTGGTTTCAAAGAATATCTTTATTTCTGCCTTCATTTCATTATTTACCCAGTAGTCATTCAGGAGCAGGTTGTTCAGTTTCCATGTAGTTGTGTGGTTTTGAGTGAGTTTCTTAGTCCTGAGTTCTAATTTGATTGCACTGTGGTCTGAGAGACAGTTTGTTATAATTTCTGTTCTTTTACATTTGCTGAGGAGTGCTTTACTTCCAGCTATGTGGTCAATTTTGGAATAAGTGCGATGTGGTGCTGAGAAGAATGTATATTCTGTTGATTTGGGGTGGAGAGTTCTATAGATATCTATTAGGTCTGCTTGTTGCAGAGCTGAATTCAAGTCCTGGATATCCTTGTTAATTTTCTGTCTTGTTGATCTAATATTGACAGTGGGGTGTTAAAGTCTCTCATTGTTGTGTGGGAGTCTAAGTCTCTTTGTAGATCTCTAAGGACTTGCTTTATGAATCTGGGTGCTCCTGTATTGGGTTCATATATATTTAGGATAGTTAGTTCTTCTTGTTGAATTGATCCCTTTAGCATTATGTAATGGCCTTCTTTGTCTCTTTTGATATTTGTTGGTTTAAAGTCTGTTTTATCAGAGACTAGGGTTGCAAACCCTGGTTTTTGTTGCTTTCCATTTGCTTTGTAGATCTTCCTCCATCCCTTTATTTTGAGCCTATTTGTGTCTCTGCACGAGAGATGAGTCTCCTGAATACAGCACACTGATGGGTGTTGACTCTTTATCCAGTTTGCCAGTCTGTGTCTTTTAATTCGGCATTTAGCCCATTTACATTTAAGGTTAATATTTTTATGTGTGAATTTGATCCTGTCTTTATGATGTCAGCTGGTTATTTTGTCCGTTAGTTGGTGCAGTTTCTTCCTAGCATCGATGGTCTTTACAATTTGGCCTGTTTTTGCAGTGGCTGGTACTGGTCTTTCCTTTCCATGTTTAGTGCTTCCTTCAGGAGCTCTTGTAAGGCAGCCCTGGTGGTGACAAAATCTCTCAGCATTTGCTTGTCTGTAAAGGATTTTATTTCTCCTTCACTTATGAAGCTTATTTTGGCTGGATATGAAATTCTGGGTTGAAAATTCTTTTCTTTCAGAATGTTGAATATTGGTCCCCACTCTCTTCTGGTTTGTAGAGTTTCTGCTGAGAAATCTGCTGTTAGTCTGATGGGCTTCCTGACAACTGACATTTATGGAGCACTCCCTGTACTCCAGATGCTGCTCTAAATATGTTACATATACCACACCAACTAGCATTGTCCTCCAGGTATGATAACTTGGTGCTTTCCTCTCCAGTATAAAGTTATTCATGTCATTTGGCTAGAACCTCCTGTCCTTTGATGGTGGTAGATGGTGAATTCTGAATGTCATCCCTAGATGAGTAGTAGCCTTAAGCACTGGGTACATGCAGAAATTTGGGAAGGAAGATAGCAGAATGTGGAATCAAGGCAAATCTAGAATAATGTAACATTGTGTGAATATGGGGCCAAGAGCAAGGGATGTATTTCAAATAAAGGCTCCAGTTGAAGAGGCTGGGCAGATACCCAGACAGAGCCAACAGATTTGGAATAGAAGGCAAGATGCATAGGATAGAATGGAAGGTAGAGTTTCAAGAAATTGTAGTCCGAGTGAAACACACAGATTGTTGCAAGTAGAACTTAATGCACTGCCAAGGCTCAGTGAGGAAATGCCATCCTACTGTCCCATTTTTTTTTTTTTTTTGAGACGGAGTCCTGCTCTATCACTTGGGCTAGAGGGCAGTGGTGCGATCTTGGCTTACTGCAACGCCCACCACCTGGGTTCAAGTGACTCTTCTGGCTCAGCCCGGCTCCCCCGCACACGCCCCCCATGAGTAGCTGGGATTACAGGTGCATACCACCACGCCCTGCTAGTCTTTGTATTTTTAGTAGAGACAGTGTTTCCCCATGTTGGCCAGGCTGGTCTTGAACTCCTGACCTCAGGCGAGCTGCCTGCCTCAACCTCCCAAAATGCTGGGATTACAGGTGTGAGCCACCATGCCTGGCCCCATGAGACTTCTTGACTGTCTTCCCATCAAATAATGATATCATCTCTGTTGCCCATTGATAGTTACACTTTCCCAGCTGAAGGCTCATTCATTTTCTTGATTCATTATTTAATATATAAAGCTGACTGAAGGTACAGAAACCTATGAGGATATTAAGCTTTGGGGAATCTCTGTCCGAATGGATTGTGGCAGTGTCTAGTAAAGATTTACATTTTTCTCTTGGCTGAGCCCATGGGAAGTGGCTGCCCCCAAATGGTATTCCTTGTGATCAAAACAGCTCCTTGGCTTCTGTGTCAGTCATTTAGGTTGCACTGACTAGCTCTTTTTAAGGTAGAATAGCCTACATATTGCATCTAAATTAAATCAGCTCATCCAGCAGTTTTGCTGTCCATCTAGCCTACGGTCAGTGGGCACCATTCTCACACTGCTAAACAAAGTTATATGTTTCCTGGAGTATGGTTATGCAAGGCAAAAGTATAGAAATAAAACTACCTAATGAAAGTACTGGTTAAGTATATCTTAAGTAGCTTCACTAATGAATGCTATATACCTTGAAAAATAGTGAGATAGGATTTATAGATAGTGAATTGGAAAGATGGTTATGATTTATTGCTAAGTGGGTATGTATAATGTTATCCCATTTGTGTAAAAGCATATATATGCTAATGTACAGTGATAAGATTTGTGGACAGTTACCTGTATTAGAAGTAGGTGGAGGGAAGGAGGCTTTTACTTTCCTTTAACTTTATAGTTTTCTGTACAGTTTGAATACAATTCAGAGGTATTATTTCATATATATATAATTCATATAAAACGAAATTCTCTCCCTATTATTTCCTAACACATTTTGTGGTGGCTGTTTCCCTGGGTTTTTCTAAACTGTTTTGCTTTGATTTACTGTGGGTGTGCTGGAGAAAGTGGGAGGTGGAGAGAGAGAGAGAGTGTGTGTCTGCGTGTGTGTGTGTTTAGGAATTGTGTCTGTGTGTTTAGGAACTGGAGCAGGCTTTGAGGAATTGCACCAGAGTAGATAAAGCTAAAAAGGCGATGAAGCCATTGGTTAGCATTTATCTTTCCAAGGGTCTGAGATTCTTGCTTGACATTAGGCCCTTTCTTTGCAGCTGTCTTCCCCTCCACCTGCCTGTGAAGTCACATGCTAATTAATAGATCTTTGTGTGCTGCCTTTTTCACCACTGTGCCCTCAACACCACTCCTAGCCCTGCCTCTTCACCTTGGTTGTTCTTGCTCCTCTTACAGTTAATGAAAATGGCTCTTAATTGCATGGATCCCAGAAGAGCCCCAGATACAGACGCAATGGAACCTCCTGATGTATGTGGGCTCGGGTGGGGCATTGAGGAAGGTTCTGAGGAGCCCTCCATAAGAACACTGGGCTTGCTCTCTGGCTTTAATTGAATATGTGGGGAAGTGGGAGCACCTGCCCAGTTCTGATGGGGGCTGAGACCTGCTGCTTCTCAGACTTAAATCTGCAGGGTTCTGGAAAGAGACTGAATTTTTCTTGACATGAAACAGTCCTTTCCTTTGGGTGCCAGGTCCCCAGATACCTGTTGTTACATAATCCTTACACAGGGTCGTGCTATTTACAGCCCAGGAGTGAGCTGTGTCATTTTATGGTTTTGCAATCTAGGAGGCAGGCCACACAGCAAATGAATACAAGCTGGGCACACCCTCTTGAAATAATTGCCATGTTGAATTACAATTTAGGTGAGGTAAAGTCACACCCAAGCTCTTTTATCAATATGCTGTTGACTTTGTTGTTAATAAAGCACTTAACGTGGGGTGATTTTCAATGGACCCAAGTCCAAATTAACCTAGTTTCTTCTTCCATAAAGAACATGTTTTGCAACAGGAGGCCACAAGCATGCAGGAAGTGTGTTGGAGTCACAGATTGCCAGACCTGGCTGTGGAGTTGCATTTTTCAACTAAGAAGTAGAAGGTCCAGGTGCCCTTGACGATTAACCAGGCCCAGGTATTGGGCTGTCCTCAGAGAGGGCTGTGATGGGAGTAAGCCTGTTGCAGCACAACCAAAATATTTTTTGTTCCAGTGTACAACCGAATGTACTTTAATCTGTTCTAGTTTCTTTTCTTTTCTTTTTTGCAAGTGTTGGTGTGTACCAGAAAATTTGGAAAACAGGTCCAAGTGGTAGAGATAAAAATCTACTGCAGTTGAATTCGTTGATAAGCCCAGGACATGCCTCAGGGACGTGGCATTTATCCATTTGCTCCAATCTCTTTCCCAGCAATCACTTAACATTTGGGGGAGTTGGAGGATAGCTGGGAGTAGGCATGCAACAGCTTGTAAGGAGGGAGAGGACTGTGGACTGGACAGGGTGTCCACTCTTTAAATCCAGGCTTGGCAGTCTACAAAAATAAACTCGAAAATGTTCTTTGTTGTCTTATGCTGCATGTGGTGTTATCTGTTTAATGTTGATGAGGTTTCAGCGTGAGCCATTATCCTTTTGCTTCTCCAGGCAGAAGTTTGGAGGGAATGGGCTTTGGAGTAGGACTGAGCTACCCAAAGATGTATTTGTAACCAGCAAGGTGGGCTGCCTTTGCATGCAAGGTCATTTTCCCTATTGTCCTGGGCTCTCCTCTTAACTCCCGGAGGGCCCCTTCTCCAGGTTCATCCAGCCTCAAGGGTTCTTGCCCTGTCATCCTCTGCCTGTGCCCCTTTGGTTGCTCCTTACCAAGTTTAGCTCACCCCAAAAGGACCCCAACACTCATATTTTTTTCTCCCTTCTTTTCACCCAGTTACATGTCCATTCACGCTACCTAGGCTTAGCTCAGCTGGGAATTGTTAAGAAGCAGGTATTAGGAGACAACCAGAGGAGTTCAGTGAGGGGTGTGAATGGCTGATGAATTTAACCTGCTCTGCAATTTTGGAAGAGGAACTTGTAAAGCGAAATTCATCGTAACTGGTGAAATTGAGGGAGAGGAGAGGTTTTCTGAACAGAGAGGCCAGTTCAATGCTTTCTTGCCGGACTTCCAGATAACCTATGGATAATGCTGCTAAAGTTTTTTTTTTTTTCCCAAGTTGGAGTTGGAGCAGCCTTATCATCTGAGAAACACCACCAGAAGCTTGATTTCCAGGATTCCTAGGAAGGAGACAGGGTCCTGAAGGTAGAGGACGTGGCACTGGACCATCCAGGTGGCTTCTTGTCCAAAACGACTTTGTGGAGCCCAAGGGCTGAATGGTCTAGAGGGGGTGATCCCTGGAATGAGCTAGCAATCAGCACCTGGTACATCTTTGAGTTGCACTGTTGGGCAACTAACTGTGGGTGCCAGGAATGTTTTTCCCATCTGACGGGTTAAGTAAGGCAGCACGTTTGAGAAATGACCTCCCTTCTCGCAGGCAGATCCTTGGCTGACGTTGAAACACAGACTGTCCTTCATATACTCACTCTACCTATTCATCTGCCCTAGTTTCGAAAGGTGTTCTCTTGTTCTTTTGTCTCTGCTGCTTTGGACTCTTTGCCCAGCTACAGTAAGTTGAGAGCAGGGCCGTGTAACACAGGCAGAAAAGGAAGTAAGCAGGACTTCTGCTCCTTTGATCTATCTTTTTCTTCATTCAGCTTGCCCAGGATATTCTACCTCATTCTGTCTGTGCCTGTCTTTATGCGAACTTCTCATCTGACACAGGGCAAGATCCGGTCATCTGGAGGAACTGGCTCCGGACCAGATATATCTAGGCTTTTGATTGCTAGGTGTCCAAAAACATAAAATTTCATTGACTCCTTAATATTTTAATCCATGACATGATATTTACTGCTTACCTGTTTTGAAGTGATGTTTGTGGAATAAAAAGCACCTTAGGGTATATAGAAACTAGAGAGAGGGCATATGCTGACATGTGTCAGAATGATGATTTTCTATTGAACTCCTGCCTCCAAGCATGGATAGCAGTTGTAGTTGTCACTATTTTATTTTATTTTATTTTATTTTATTTTATTTTATTTTTTTAAATTTTACTTTAAGTTCTGGGATGCATGTTCAGAACGTGCAGGTTTGTTACATAGGTATACATGTGCCATGGTGGTTTGCTGCACCCATCAACCCATCATCTAGGTTTTAAGCCCTGCATGCACTAGATATTTGTCCTAATGCTCTGCCTCTCCTTGCCCCCATCCCCTGACAGGCCCCAGTGTGTGATGTTCCCCTCCCTGTGTCCATGTGTTCTCATTGTTCAGCTGCCACTTATGAGTTAGAACGTGCAGTGTTTGATTTTCTGTTCCTGTGTTAGTTTGCTGAGAATTATGGCTTCCAGCTTCATCTATGTCCCTGCAAAGGACATGGATGAACTCATTCTTTTTTATGGCTGCATAGTATTCCATGGTATATATGTGCCACATTTTCTTTATCCAGTCTATCATTGATGGGCATTTGTGTTGGTTCCAAGTCTTTGCTATTGTGAATGTCACTATTGTTTTTTTAACCCACTGTAGCAGCTGAAGCTGTGATTATCTTGTCCTAATAATTAACATTTGTGCAGCACTTTTCTTTGCAGTGTGCTCTCTTGTGTAATGTTTGAGCTCCACAAGCCTATGGCATTGGCAGGCAAGTGTCTTTCACTCTACAGTTGGTAAAACTGAGGTCACAGAGGCTGAATGACTTGCTAGTCAGGGGTGAAGCTCAGATTCAGACCCAGAGCCCATGCATTTCCATACTGCCCTTGTGCATGTATGGCTGTGCAGATGAGTAAGAGACGCTTGTTAAAGAGGCTTGGGTCACAGTCCTTTGATGTAGAAGTCTCAAAGTAGAAAAACTCATATTTCATTACTGGCTCTGTTTATTTGATTCATCTTGTGAATTCAAAATGGAAAATCCATGCATTTAGTGGCTGTATTGTTTGCTGGGGCTGCCATTCCAAAGTACCATTAACTGGGTGGCTTAAACAACAGAAACTTGTTCTCTGACAGTTCTGGGGGCTAGAAGTCTGAGATGAAGGGTTGGTTCCTGCTGAGGGCAGGATGTTCTCCAGGTCCCCCGCCTTGGCTTGGAGGTGGCTGTCTTCTCCCTGTATCTTCATGTTGTCTTACTGTGCACGTGTCTCTGTCTAAAGTTCCCCTTCTTATTGGGAAACTAGTTGTACTGGATTAGGGCCCACCAGAATAACCTCATTTTAACTTGATTACTTCTGTAAAGAGAGTGTGTCTAAATAAGGTCATCTTCTGAGGTGCTGGGGCTTGGCACTTCAACATACCAATTTTGAGGGGACTCTATTTAACCCATAATGATAGGCATGCAGTTGATAAAACAAAAAATGTAGGCCATGGTGAGAATTTTTAACTCTGTCCTAAGAGTTAAATACTTTCTAGTGAATACTAGAAAATACTAGAAAATTCTAGAAGTGAATACTTCTAGAAAGTGAATACTTTCTAACTAAATGAGTAGAAAACACTTCTTTGTCCCTTTGCAAGGTTTTCTCCTTCCCTTTGAACCCTCTAACTCCCAGCCTGAGAAGCTTACATTGGGAGTTCTAAGTAGGCCTAGCTTTAACTGCACCCCCACCCCTCCATGACTCCCACATTGGGAGACAGTTCTCCCTGGGTCTGCTGGTCTCTGCACATCTTGTGAGCAGAGGCATCGTTTGCCCTTTGTTCTGGACTACTTTTTCAAAGATGCTTATATAACACATGGCCTTGGGAGGTGGACATATTGTCTCCCTCTGGCACAAAGGGCAGGCAGGATTATTGTCCATTATAAAAGATTCAGGTTCCCTAAGTTCAGGGTTTCTCCTTTGTAATGCAATCTACTGTATATGCATCATTTGTTTTTCTTTGCCTTACAATATGGAAACTGGGACTCGGAGATATGGCATAAAAAATGCTGATCCAGGAATCTCATTTCTTTTACCAGCACCCATGAAATTGGCAGGAGAACTTGTTAGCTTGTAAAGGGGGTAAAATCTCAGATGCTTTACAATTCTTGACACACTTAAAATAGCTTGTGTACTGGCATTGCGGCTCATATCTTAATCATGGGTCAGTGCTTTGGCATAAGTCTGTGCTTTTTATGCTTTTTTATGTTATCTCTGGAACTCTTTTCCCTCAAATGAAATCCAGCAGGAAACTAATACAATTAAAGCTTCTCTGGATCAATGACATAGGGGTCATTGACTAGAAGCCTAGATTTCTAGAAGCCTAGATTTCTCCATCTTAGCTCCAGAGACGTCTTTGGAGAAGCTGCCCAATTTCAAAAACATTGTGTTGGGCTACGAAAGACCCCTTTAAAACTCAAATCTGATGTCTGGGAAGAATAACACATTAAATTCTTATCAGACAATGCCAGGTGCAGTGCCTGACGCCTATAACCCCAGCACTTTGGGAGGCTAAGGCAGGAGGATTGCTTGAGCTCAGGAGTTTGAGACCAGTCTGGGCAACATAGCAAGACCTCATCTCTACTAAAAATAAAAACAAAATTAGCCAGGCGTGGTGGTGTGCGCCTGTAGTCCCAGCTACTCTGGAGGCTGAGGCGGGAGGATTGCTTGAACTTTGGAGGTTGAGACTGCAGTAAGTCATGATTGCGCCACTGTACTCTAGCCTGGGTGACAGAGTGAGGCCCTGTCTCAAAGAAAAAGGTCTCATGAGACAAATTAATTATATTTAGCAAAAAATTAAGTTACCAGTTACTCATAGGTCAGCACAAATTCGTTTTTCAAAGGATTGGGCTCCAGGACTAGTACGTTTTGATTGTAGGCTACAGAGGGGAAGTTTGTGAGAGGGAACACTGCATCGGCGAGCCCTGGGCATAGGGCAGGGCTGAGAGGTAGAGGAGGGGAGTGCTAGAACTGAGAGGTGCTAAGAGTATAGTAGATGGTAATGAAAGTCACTTTTGAACTACTTGGTTTCTGTGATTATTAGGATCCCTTCAAGTTGTCCTATGAGCTTTGGGTAGGGCCAGGCAGTGGGAGAGAAGCACCTTTCTTCCATGTGTATTTTATGTTGGGGTTCTGTTGTGAGGCATCATTTGAAAAAATTACTATCCTGCTGAAGCAAGATTAAAAGCTCATCTTTTTTACTCTCTTACCTGACGCTGTGGTAATGAGTGTTGAAAAGTAAAACAGATGCTTGTTCCCTAGAGCACAAGAGGAAGGTGGCTCAGCAGAAAGGGTTCCTGGGGTTTGGGCCCAACTCTACTACTGTCTTTTGACTCTACTGTGAATTTGCTGTGTGACCTTTGGCTGGCCACTCAACCTCTCTGGGCTTGTTTTCTCATCTAACAGAAGGGATACCTCCTTCTGGAGACATGATTTCAAAAAGTCCCCATATTTAAAGGCTGATGTACTGTGAAAAGGTGATGTAGCTTTTAACCCCCAAAAAACATTAAACATTGGATTCCTATGTGTTTGCATCTTAAGCTGCTAGACCTCATTCATGCCAGACCTCATTCATGCCCTTTGAGCAAGATGCATGCACTTGGCCTGAAGTGGAAGTTGTGGGCATTTTTGAGAGTAAAATCTGTGGATTTGATTCCTCCTGCTACATTTCCCTTCACACTTAGGACACACTATGACACGTGGGCCAAATCCAGTTTGCTGCCTATTTATAAATAAAGTTTTATTGGAACACAGTCGTGCTCATGAGGTTACATACTGACTATGGCTGCTTTTGTGCTACAAATGATGTTTCACACAGAACCCCAACATAAAATACACATAAAAAGTTTGCTGGCCTCTACTTGAGGCCACTTGGTGCTCAGTAGAGTTGGCCCAAATGACTGTGTTGATTTAATTTTTACAAAAGGACACATGAGCAACTTCTTTGAGGAAGACTTCTTATACCCATGGTGTATGATACTTTGGAAGAAGAGATCCTCTTTAGAAATTGAGAGAATCTTCTAGCTTTTTCATTTATGGGTATAAAACATTTTCATTTACTGGTGATTTCTTTCTTTTGAAAAATGGCTAAACAGTGCTCTATTATGTGAGATTAGTCTAAGTGAAAAAGTGCACTATAATTTTCAAATATATTAAAATGCACCCTCTCTTGGGCTAGTGCCACTCTGCTGTTTTCCTTTCATAATCTGGGGTTTTAAATCCACAGGAAATGTTTTAGTGCCTTTGTTTGAAGCCTATCATGTTGACAAGGAGGCAGGCAGATGACTGACAAGGTAAATGTCTCAGAAACTGGGAATGGCTGCAGAATTCAGCATTCACAAGGTAGCTTCCTAACTTGCTTGGTGAGGAGTCATTCATATGTCTGTAACAGCGAGGAAAGACTGGGGTAATTATAAACAAATGTGTTAACCAGTGAGTTTCCAGACAATCCCAGGACTGCTTCAGCTTAAGTGATTATTTTGCCTGAGGCTTTTGGCATCAGGGTTTGTAAGAGTAAACCCCAACACTTGAGTAGGGGAGGCAGAATCTGCAGGCTCAGTTAAAGATTATGGGTGAGTAAAAATGGACAGTGAATGGGATGCTAGAATTGTAAGGGAAAATGTTTGCCAGGTGTGGTGGCTCATGCCTGTAATCCCAGCACTTTGGGAGGCCAAGGTGGGAGGATCATGAGGTCAGGAGTTCGAGACCAGGCTGACCAACATGGCAAACCCTCATCTCTACTAAAAATACAAAAATTAGCCAGGTGTGGTGGCGTATGCCTGTAATCCCAGCTACTTGGGAGGCTGAGGCAGAATAATTGCTTGAACCTGGGAGGCAGAGGTTGCAGTGAGCTGAGATCGCACCAGTGCACTCCAGCCAGGGTGACAGAGTGAGACTCTGTTTCAAAAAAAATAAAAATAAAAATAAAAAAATAAAAGGGAAAATGTTTTACAAGGCTTGAACTTAAGTAATAATTCTTAGCTGTTAAAGGAATCCTGTTGCCATTGACAAGCACAACATATTGTCCCTTTTATTAAAGGATCAGTGTGACCGGGTTTGTTTGTAGGGACACAGTGTGCTCTAGATGTCCTTGGGGTGATTAGGGAAGTGGTTTAATTTGTGGCTCTAAGTCTTAAAAAAAGAATATGGGTAATTTGAGAAGATCAGGGGTAGGTCATGAAAATATGAAAAAATTAGAAAGTAGAAATCAAGCTATGGAAGTGGGGCGGGATGAGCAAAACCCATTGTCAAATCAGATCCACACGGATCATAAATTTTACCCATCATTAAGCTTTACTAATAATTCCAAAGAGGCAGGCAATTGAGAGGCTCAGATAAAGCAGAGAGAGGTCTGGGACATTGAGGATGTCTCCCTGGGACCCCCTTGCCCTCCCTAGACCTGTCCCTCTGACTCACAATACTAAATGGGTCTAGGTAAAGTGTACAATGCAAAGCTTTTAAGTTATAAAAGAACTCCATTTGATACCCCTCATTATTTTGTTGGCTACATGACATTTTCCAGGGAGCCATGCCTCAAAAATTTTGAGTATTGCAACTCTAAGACATCCTTTGGCCAGAGACATCCTTCTAAGGGTATTCAGTAGGCAAGGTTTTTCCTCCTAGCAAGGATCATTCCGCTCATTACCTGGAGGTACAGTTGATGAAAAATTAGATAGGATCACCTGTCTTCTTTACTTTCTTCCTAGGATCATTCATCCCTTCTCACCACCAAGTCCCCTACTCCCTTTAGTTGAATGAATGGATCACAGCCCTGCTGCTTTAACTTCTTCCTCCTAGAGAGTAAAGGTAAAAAGGACTGGAATTGTTCAGTGTCAAGCAGAAATAAACAACTTGACAGCTTGCAAACAAAGGAAGAGCAAATGTAAGTAGGGTCCATGGTGATAGGTTTCCTGAAGAATAATTAGGAAAGGGTTCACCACTACAACAAGAAGCTTTTGGGCTAAAGAATGAGAAACTCAGATTTCTAGGATTGTTGGTTTTTCTATAAAAGCACATTTTAACTTTCTAATTTCTTCTCTTCCTTCCTCCCTCTGTATCCCCTGCCTATCTCTGCTGAATGTTCTCCCTTACCCCCTGAGATGACCTCAACTCTGCTGGGGCTCCTGTCCTTGTCGTCACCTTGTTCTTGTTGTCTCCATGCTCCCTGTCTGCCTCCTCCCCTTTGAGGCTGGCAGAGATCCTGGAATACAGGGTCAATGCCCCGCAGAAGCAACAGTGTTGTCGGCTGAATTCGGGGACATGCACAGGAACCTGCAAATTTATCGAAAGGACTTTCAGTTTAACAAAATTCTTTGAAATCAAATGAGCTATGGCCTGTGAGTTGCCATCCTAAACATAGCAAATGCCTTTTAAAATAAATGTAAGTTATAATAGTTCTCAGACCTAGACTTTTCCATTTTTGAGCTAATTAGATGCTAGATTAGGTTTACAAAGGAAGCTTTAAAAATAATCATTCTTAGGGATTTTTAAGTTTCTGTTCTGATTATAAAAGAAGTATGTGAGCATTGTGGAACATTTGAAAAGTACAGGAGGAAAAAAGTCACTCATATGTAATCCTAGTCAAGATAAATACTATTGTACTATTTTATTGCATTTTTCTTCCGGTATTTTGAAAAGAGATATCTGTCCATCTGTCTATCTATCTACCTACCTACCTACCTACCTACCTACCTACCTAGAGTCTTAGAACTGGAATTCTTGGGTTAAAGATTTTGCCCATTTTTATATGCTTTGATACATCCTGCCAAATAGTTTTCACAGAAAGTGACAAAAATTTTATAACTCAATCATAATACAAAATAGCCCCTTTCACTAGACCCTCTCAAGCACTGGCAACTTCATTTTATTTTTATTAGATAATTTGGCTAGACAACAATAGCAAAACAGTGTTCATTGTTTGAGAATTTCTTTGATTATTATAGGGTGGATATTATATCTTAATTGATATTTTTGTGAATTATCTCACTGTCTTTTGCTCATTAGTGTGATTCTCTTCTCTTTCTCTCTCTCTCTCTTTCTTTTTTTGAGACAGAGTCTCACTCTGTCATCCAGGCTAGTGTACAGTGGTGTGATCTTGGCTCAACTGCAACATTGACTTCCTGGGTTCAAGCGATTCTGGTGCCTCAGCCTCCTGAGTAACTGGGACTACAGGCACGCGCCACCATGCCGGGCAAAGTTTTTGTATTTTCAGTAGAGGCGGGGTTTCCCCATGTTGACCAGGCTGGTCTTGAACTCCTGACCTCAAGTGATCCATCTGCCTCAGCCTCCCAAAGTGCTGGGATTACAGGTGTGAGCCACCATGCCTGGCCTGACTTTCTTTCTATATTAACCCCCTGCTATATTTATATCAAATACTTCTTCTGGTATTTTCTTGCCATTTTATTGTGATTTTTTCCCGTAACTGTATAAAAGTTTCAAAATTTTACTAGTCACGTTTATCTTTTCTGTTGTCTTGGAAGTCTTTTAAAAGTAATGAGACATGTGTCTAAGTGTAGCTGTCGGTTAAGTGAGATTATGGGTATGAAAACATTTTTGTAAAACGAAAGACACTATTATTTCTTTCCCTTCACATATAGAAGTTTCAGATTTGTATTTAGTCAAATTTATTTATCTTTTTTCTTGTCTTAGGGGTCTTTTCAAAGCAATGACGTTAGTCTAGGTGTAGTTATCAGTTAATGAATTAGGGTTATGAAAGCATTTTGGTAAACTGAAAGACACGCTTCAACTATGGGACTAAAAGGGCGATGGATCTTCACCTCCACTGTCACCTGGAGAGGGCCTGAAATCCTGAAGGATCCACACGAGAGTGTTTTCTGGTGGCATTAGGCTAAAGAGACATTCCTTTGCAAGTTTTGCCATCCTTTAAAATTAAACAATTGAGTATAATGTTGTGTAGATCAGCACTGCCCAATAAAAAGGTAATGTAAGCCATATAAGTCATTTTAAATTTTCTAGTAGCCACATTAAAAAAGTAAAAATAACATAGGTGAAATTAAATTTAATAGTCTAATTTAATCAGTTATATAACAAAATTATCATTTCAACATGTAATCAATATAAAAGTTCCATTTTTTGTTTGTTTTTTTTGAGAAGGGGTCTCACTCTATCACCCAGACTGGAGTACAATGGCATGGTCACGGTCTCAGCTCACTGCAATCTCCGCTCCCAGGCTCAAGCCATCCTCACACCTCAGCCTCCTGAGTAGTTGGGACTACAGTATTTTTGGTAGAGGCGAGGTTTTCACCATGTTGCCCAGGCTGGTCTTGAACTCCTGGGCTCAAGCAGTCCATCTGCTTTGGCCTCCCAAATTGCTGGGATTACAGGCAGGAGCCACCATGCTTGGCCCTTTCTTCTTAAGTCTTCAAGAATCTGATGCATATCTTACCCTTACAGCCCATCTCAGTTTGGACCAGCTACACTGAGGTGCTCAGTGGCCATGTGTGGCTGTTGGCTGCTGTGTTGGACAGCACAGGTCTGGATGTGAAGGGATAGCGAGATGTTTGAGATGTTTTCTCTACCCTGGATTCAGAGCGCAAATTAAACTTGGGTCACTATGAAGAAGTGGCCTTTCCCAATGGTACATGCTTAAACTAATTGAACGAATTGGCAATTGCTGCCTTGTTAGAAATGTAAGTCTTCTTTTTCTATTCACGAGCAGGAATTCAGTCATGTTATCCTTTGTCTTTGCTGTAACTAATTATCTTTCTTTCTTGCAGAGCCCCAGAACTCAGGTGGTTCCAACTAGTTGATTAGGAATAACAATATCACATGGAAAATGGCAAGGCCCAGCCCTCCCACTGACAGCAATAGCAAAATCTCATCCTGAGTTTTGCTCTTTTAACCCTAAAGCTGTACATGAGGTAGGAGTCCCCAAAGTAGACAAAACTAGCTCGAATCTTATGCTTAGTGGCCCCTTCCTGTGGCTTTGCAGACACACTTGGGCAGCAGGAGCTGTGAGCTCTCCCTTGGCTTAATCTGGTTAAAACCAGGATAAAGAATTAGGTCAGGGGCCTCTGGCTGCAAAGCAGTCTGTTTCCAGAACTCAAGTGGAGCCGTGGAGTAAAAATAAATAGAATTGGAAAAGCATTACTCAGCCTTCGCATTTGACCTTTTCTAGGTCAAAACTCTAGCTTGGATTCAGAGTAAAAGCAGATAAGCATTGCAAAGAGTGGTGGGACTGCATTAGTGACCAGGCTACGCATGTACCTGTCTAAGGTACTCTAAGCAGTAACTCCAAGGTGCGATTTGGGATTTGAGGCTCTGCATGATATATAGAGATGAACTGCCCCCAAATTTCACTTTATTAATCTTTTAAGTATCAGAGTATCTGGGGTGGGGCCTTAGGGCCTGGTGATGGGAGCAGCAGGTGGTCCTAGGCCTGGGGGCATCGTGAACTCCGCTAAGACCCAGTTTTTCCTGGGATTCAGTGAAAGGGCAAGTAGATAGCTCTGGGTCAAAAAGGAGGAGAGGCTGGGTGCAGTGGCTCACGCCTGTAATCCCAGCACTTTGGGAAGCTGAGGCAGGCAGATCATTTGAGGTCAGGAGTTCAAGACCAGCCTGGCCAATATGGTGAAACCCCATCTCTACTAAAAATACAAAAATTAGCCAGGCATGGTGGCGGGCACCTGTAATCTCAGCTGCTAGGGAGGCTGAGGCAGGAGAGTCGCTTGAACCCAGGAGGCGGAGGTTGTGCATTGTGCCACTGCACTCCCGCCTGGGTGACAGAGCAAGACACTGTCTCAAAACAAACAGACAAACAAACAAACAAAAACCTACATGTGAATCTGATACCTAGAAGCTGGTTCTCATCTCACTGAATGGGTAGGTCTAATGAGGCATGGACAGAGATACCTACATCTGAGTTTGACCTGCCCAGCCAAAAAGGCTCATTTTCATCAGCTCTGGTTACCAACAGACAAATCTTTCTTAAAGTGAGTGCTCCAAGGTGATGAGACATCCAAGCTAAAGCATAAAGCAACCATTGTTGGGAGTTATTGAGGGCCCCTCTAAGTCCTGAAGGTGCCAGGCCACTGGGCACAGGCTCCTCCTGGCCTACACCCCCTCCCACCTGCTAGTCCAAGATTAGTCCAGTCTTTTGCTTATCCTCTAAGTCACTATGTTTCTTTGCTGTGTCATTTGATCCTTTTCCATTTGGGCTGAGGAGAGGTCAGACAGTTAATGAGTGCACCAGCTGTCTAGGAACAGTGAAATATGATCCTATCTTTTTCGCTTGCACACCATGCCTGGTAGATGCAGAAAGTCAGCTTTTGTAGTGCTGGAAGAAGATGACACCATCCAGGCCTAGGTGTGTTTAAAGGAAGCTTGGAGCTTCTTCTGCATGATCCCCCATCCCTCATCTTCCCTGCCAAGTGTCCTCAGTCTGCACCTTCCCCTGGGATCTCACGGCATTGACCTTCCTACAGCTGGCAGTGTGAAGGGTGTTGGTGAGGGCACCTGGAGAATGGAGGAGGGAGGCCCATCTGTATTCTGGACCTGAGTAGCCAGGCCAGAAGCTACTTTTGGAAAGAAAGTTTCTGCTCACTATGTTCTGTTTCTTTCTTTGTGTCCTAGTTTCCACATTGGTGACAAGGAAGGACAATATGGTGGACTCAACTTGGACCTAATTGTGTGGCAGCTTAGAGTGCTGGGAGTAGCATAGGCTTTGGAGTCCGACAGACAGAATTCTGGGCTCCCCACTTACCAGCTGTGAGATCTCAGCTGAGATGCTTAATCTCATAGATCCTCACTCTACACATGTCAAGAAAGGGATCCATAGCCTCACCCATCTCCTGGGATTTTGTGATGAATGCAGTGACACATGTGGAGTGCCTGGGACAGTGCCTGCCACACAGCACATCCTCAGTGTTGATGACTTAAAGAGACATACTGAAAAGTACTTTTCAAATATCAAATGCTTGATTACGCACAGAGGAGAAGAGGTGAATGGGTCATTTTGTTTTATTCCACCTTTCTTGAATTCATTCTATTTTCCCAAAATATTGGAATCCAATTTTTTTTTGTTTGTTTGTTTTTAGATGGAGTCGCGCTCTGTCACCCAGGCTGGAGTGCAGCAGTGTGATCTTGGCTTACTGCAACCTCCACCTGCAAGGTTCAAGCGATTCTTCTGCCTCAGCCTCCCAAGTAGCAGGGATTACAGGTGTGGGCCAATATGCCTGGCTAATTTTTACATTTTTGGTAGAGATGGAATTTCACCATGTTGGCCAGGCTGATATTGAACTCCTGACCTTAGGTGATCCACCTGCCTCGGCCTCCCAAAGTGCTGGGATTATGGGTATGAGCCACCGTGCCCGGCCCAAATATCTTAATTATATAAACCTGCCTTGTTCAGAATTGGCATGGATTATAATCCACCCAAGTGGCTTTTTCCAATAAAATTTAGTGCTGCTTTCTATATTCACAATAGGCACTTGAGCACAGCCAGAACTTGGCTTTTACATGCATTGTCATGTGCAGTGCAGTTCAGCAGCCCCACTGGAGGACCTGCTGTGTACAAAGCACTGGGTAGGACCTGGGAGAATCCTGGTTCTTGTGGTCAGGTAGCCTATACTCTGGTAATAAAGGAGACATTATACATACCTATGGAATAAAAGTGTATTGGCCGGGCGTGGTGGCTCACACCTGTAATCCCAGCACCTTGGGAGGCCGAGGTGGGTGGATCACGAGGTCAGGAGATGGAGACCATCCTGGCTAACACTGTGAAACCCCGTCTCTACTAAAAATACAAAAAATTATAAAATAAATTTAAAAAAACAAAAAATAAAATAAAATAAAAAAATAAAAAAATAAAAATTAGCCTGGTGTGGTGGTGGGCGCCTGTAGTCCTATCTACTTGGGAGGCTGAGGCAGGAGAATGGCGTGAACCTGGGAGGCAGAGCTTGCAGCGATCTGAGATCATGCCACTGCACTCCAGCCTGGGCGACAGAGCGAGACTCTGTCTAAAAAAAAAAAAAAAAAGGAGTATCTATACAGTCAGTAACTCTACAACAATTTTCGTAAAGGAGCTGAGGAAGTTCAAAGCAAGCAGCAGTTACTTTCAGTTGATAAGAACAGTAGAGACTTCTCAGAGGTGGTGGCATTTGAGCTGAGCCTTGAGGGGTGAGTAGGATTTAGATCACAGAGGAAGGAGGGCATGAATGAACATGGTCGAGGCATGCAGGTTCAAGGTGTGCTGGAGGATAGAGTGGTGGTCCCGAGTGACAGAGGCAGACTATGTGTGGACAGCTGTCATTGGGAGCAAGACCAGAAAGGTCAGATCATGGGTAACCTTCTTGGGATTGAAACTTTATTCAGTAAGTGGTATGGAACAACTGAAGTTTTCAGAGAGGGAAGTGACCCAGTCTCATCTTTGAGAAGACAGCAGGTTGGGAGGAGATTGGAGAATTTAGCTTCTGGAAGCAGAGGAACCAATTTCTGCAGGCATTCAGGCCAATTAAGGCAGAAAAGAGTAAGAATCTTTTGCAGAGGGAAAGTCAACAAGTTGAGGTGGCTGGCTTAGATTTGGAAGATGGGATTAAGGGAGTGAGCAGCAGTTGACAAAGTTGGGAACATAAGGTGAAAGGGTGACTTGTGGGAGGATGGTGGAGTCTGATTGGGCTCATCCACATGTCAGCAGCCTGTCCACTTGGACACATCCAGCAGAAAGGTGGAAATTGAGACCTAGAGCTGAGGCCTGGGGTGAGGACTAAAGTAAGAGACTTAGGAGTCACTAGAGAGAAGTAATAACAACAGAAATTGAGGCATTAGGGGAAATTATCTAGGGAGAGAGAGGTGAGAAGACCTAAGACAGAGCCTTAGGAAAGGACTGCAAAGGAAGAGATGAAGGAAGAGGAACCAGCAGAGGGAAGAGAGCTGAGAATGAGGGGGATCAGTTGGAGGATGTGCTTTAGAGGCAGCAGATCCCAAATCCCAGAGTTCCTCCTGACTTAGACTCTAGGCAGGATACTGTTGCTTTCCTCCCCAAAATAGGGATAATAATACCCACCTCACAGGGTGGTGGGGGACTTACCACCCATGGCGCTCAGTGGGCACTTAATAAATGCTCATCTCCTTTTCCCTTTCCCATAGAAACCTAGAAAGGCACGTTAAGAAGGGTATGGCCATCAGGATTAAATACTTCAGAGGCGGTGATGGTCTTTGGAAAGGACTATAACACCCCTAAATCAGGTCACTAGTGGGATGGGGAGAAGTATTAATACCTTAGCCCTTTCCATAGAGAGCAGGCCTGAAGAAGGCAGATTGCTGGGGGCTGGTGATCAGGGGGTAGGAGGAAGTGAGAAGAGCAACAGAGCCTCCCAGTCTAAGCCATTTGGCAGTGAAGGGAGGGATGGAGAATGGATTGGAGCTTGAGGAGGTCAAGGAGTTCGTTAAGGGCAGGGGGCTGTGGCTGCTTGCATCAGTGCAGCCAGCTGTCCTGTGAAGAAAAATGAGCTTGTTTCTTGCAGAATCCTTTTTCTCTTGGGTGTGGCAAATGCCATCAAGCATTTGGATGTTTGTTAAAATGTGCAGCTGATTAACTCTGGGAGGAAGAGGCCCATCATGTGAGTGAGTGAAACTGGTTTGCTGCACGAACTCTGAAGAGGACTTGGCTGGGTTCTGAATCAGGAGTTCTCGTAAGGCTGTCATCTCACAGGCCTGGGGGAAGAAGGGTGCATGCTGTCCAGGGAGGTTTCCCAGGAGACGCTTCCTTTTGAGATAAGAGCTGGGGGAAGGAAGTGGGAAGAGCAGAGGAAGTACCTTACGTAAGTCTTCCTGGGGGTTTCTCAGTCTGGAAGCCTGAAACCTCATTTCAGAAAAGTATCAGGGAGTCTCACAGCCCTCCCTGCTGCAATCACAGCTCAGTCCTAAATATTTACCTTCTCTCTTCGGTCCTTAGAATCTCAGACCTCTGCGGCTCCTGCCCGCTTCCTCTCTTTCTTCCTCTTGAGGGGAATGATTTGCCTTCATCAAACTCCTTGAGAGATGAAGTGGAGACAAAGTGGAGAGGAGGGTGTGGGGGAGGGAGGGATGGGAAAAGTAGGAGGGGCTGGAGGGTCCTGCCACTGGCTCTGAGGAGGAAGAGGAGCGCTGAGGTCCTCAGAGGAAGCACCAGGGCGCTGTGTCCCGTGAATCCACCCTTCACAAAAAGATCGTCCCTGGGTTTGGCAGCATCCTTTGCTGGATGCGGAGAATCTCTGCCTCTAGAAAAGTTCTGTTTCTCCCCAGATTTCAGTCATGTTTTCCTAGTTCCTTCTCAGGCGTAACTGAGGAAGCGTGGCTTCAAGTTGATCTTTTCTCAAATCAGTTGTTTTTTCTCTATTTTTTCTACTTCTTTTCCTTCCTTCCTCCCTTGCCCACCCTCTCCCGTCCTGTTCGAAGAGGCAGTGTGGACGGTGGCTCAATGTGTTGGCCGCACAACCAGACTATCTGGGTTTCATATCCCAGTTTTTCACTTACCTGCTGTGTGCGCTTGGGGAAGTTACTTCAGTCTCAGTTTCCTCATCTTAAGATGGATTATAAGGGTATCTGTCTCATAGGGTAACATAGCCCTCCCCAACTGGAACACTGAAGTATAATTTTTAGACTTTATATAGAAACACACTATATGCTTTTTAGTCCATGTATAGTGACTCACACCTATAATCCCAACAATTTGGGAGGCCAAGGAGGGAGGATCACTTGAGCCCAGGAGTTTGAGACTAGCCTGGGTAACATAGTGAGACCTCATCTCTACAAAAAATAAACAAAATTAGCTGGGTGTGGTGATGCACACCTGTAGTCCCAACAACTCGGGAGCCTGAGGCAGGAGGATTGCTTGAGCTTGGGAGGTCAAGGCTGCAGTGAGCCATGATCATGCATGCCACTGCCCTCCAGCCTGGGTAACAGA
Source organism: Rhinopithecus bieti (assembly GCF_001698545.2). Taxonomy (NCBI): domain Eukaryota; kingdom Metazoa; phylum Chordata; class Mammalia; order Primates; family Cercopithecidae; genus Rhinopithecus; species Rhinopithecus bieti. The sequence continues at coordinate 35,965 of NW_016811178.1, forward strand.
GTGAGACACTAGCCCAAAAACAACAACAAGCAACACCAAAAGAAATGAAATGTACTATAAAATTTTTAATTTCTAGAAATTTAATTTCTACAGGCTATTTCAATATAACATGTTATTCCCTGTATTGCCTGACAAAACCCAAAAAGGATTTAAAGGCATCTGCAAAAAAGGGCAGATAGATGATTGATAGATTAGATAGGTAGGTAGGTAGGAAGGTAGATAGAGAGATAGATAGATGCAATATTTGCAGAGTATTTACTATTTCCTAGGCACCACTCTAATCTCTTAAACTCATTAATCCTCATGAATGCCACATTTTGGGTAGATTGTAATGTTTGGTTTATCCAAGCCCTCAGCCTTTCTTTCACATGAACTGCTGTGTAGGCAGTTCTGCTGCTTTGGCTGTGTTGATTTTTTCAACCTAAAAATAGAGGTATTTTTATTTATTCCTAATAAATTTTGGTCTTTAGATTGTGCCTCACAGGCTTTATTTGTTATACATTTGACATTATAATTCCATGTACTAGTAGTAATCCTTTCTACTTTTGTGATCTTTTTTTTTTTTTTTTTGAGACGGAGTCTTGCTCTGTCGCCCGGGCTGGAATGCAGTGGCCGGATCTCAGCTCACTGCAAGCTCCGCCTCCCGGGTTTAGGCCATTCTCCTGCCTCAGCCTTCGGAGTAGCAGGGACTGCAGGCGCCCGCCACCTCGCCCGGCTAGTTTTTTTTTTTGTATTTTTAGTAGAGACGGGGTTTCACCGTGTTAGCCAGGATGGTCTTGATCTCCTGACCTCGTGATCCGCCCATCTCGGCCTCCCAAAGTGCTGGGATTACAGGCTTGAGCCACCGCGCCCGGCCTTTTGTGATCTTTGACTTCATCGAGTCACTGATAAAAATCAGCTCCAAAATTGAGCCCCACGGTGCATTACTGGAGACCTTTCTCCAGACTGACATCAACAGTTCTGTGTACTCTTTAGTAGTGGTAGAACTACCCTAGTCTGCATTATCTATTCCACATTTATCTGTGAAAGGCAAACATGAGAGGATTTCTTAGATGCTGGTGGCAATCCAGATCCCCACCGCGTATTATATGTCTTTCTCCACCTTATCTGATATTTCCCACTACCTACAAAACGAGAGAAGACTAAACTGGAGAAGCAGTCAATACAGGTTTTCTATCTTTTAGATGATCCCTCTTCGTTTTAAGTAGAAGCAGCATAAGATGATGTCAATGGGTGAAAACTGGAGGAGACAACAGTCATCATATTCAAAGAATTCATTTTACCAAGAAGTTGCCACTTTCAAGTAAAAGTATTTAACAACTCTAATTCTTAGTCTGTGATTTAGATGTATTTAATTTTTGTAAAGCAGTATTGTCATCATCCCAGCAGTGTGGCATATTCTTTTAGTGTGTGGTTTGAGTTGAAATGAAAATTCCCGAAGGGTTGTATATAGTGCATGAATCCATGTGGAAACTTAATACTTTTCAACAGTGATATTGGAAAGAATGACTAGGAAGCAGAAAAATCTTAAGGAATGTTCAAGTTTTAAGACACATGTAGGAAAATATTTTTCTGTCTATACCAAATGGTAAAAAAGTCAAAGAAAGAGCCCAAATCTTACATTTTCGTAAAGACTATTACTAAAACGTATCATAAAGTCAAAAGTGCAAGGTATAATATGCTACTATTTATGGGGAAAATGCTACTAAAATTGGTAACATTAATTACCTGTAGAGAGAATACTAGTGACTGGGGGACAGAGCCTTTAGTACTTTTTGAATCATATAAATGTATTACCTTAACAAATAATGAATGTGGCCAGGCGAGGTGGCTCATGCCTGTAATCCCAGCACTTGGGGAGGCCAAGGTGGGTGGATCACCTGAGGTCAGGAGTTTGAGACCAGCCTGACTAACATGGTGAAGCCTCATCTCTACTAAAAATACAAAATTAGCTGGGCATTGTGGTGCATGCCTATAATCCCAGCTACTCGGGAGGCTGAGGCAGGAGAATTGCTTGAACCCAGGAGGCAGAGGTTACAGTGAGCTGAGATTGCGCCATTGCACCCCAGCCTGGGCAACAAGAGCGAAACTCCTTCTCTAAAAAGATAAAATAAAACAATTGAATGCATAAGAAAAAAGAAGCAGGATTTGAGGAAACAACAATAGTCATTCTTTTCTGTTTTTTTCTTTTTTATAGGGTCTGTGGGCTTTGGAATTCGATGCATTTAGATTTGGGTTCTGGCTTAGCTGCTGTTTGCAGTTGGGCATGGGGCAAATTACCTAACTTCACCAGAGTGTCATCTATAACATTTTGAGTGATACTCTTCTGGTTGTTCTGTGTGCGTGCGTGTGTGTGTTTGTGTGTGTGTGTGTGTGTGCGCGCGCGCGCACGGATCACATACAATAAGGATCATTTTAGCCTGAGTTTGGACATCTTCCCCTGAAGATGGTTTTTCACCATCCAAGAAAGACAAAAGACAAAGTCATCTTAATGGTTGGTCTTCAGATGGTGAATAGATTTTAGCTCCAAGTTTTTAATCAAACGTGAACTTTGAACTGGTCATTACATCCAGCCAGAAGGATTCAACCTGTCTTCATAAGAGAGTTGAATGGTTAAGTCAATCATAGTTAGACCCTTCTCACTTGAATCTTCAGAAGAAATTAGCCAATTAGATATAAGCCACCTCTTTCCTTTGTTATAGCAACATCTCATGAGAGTCAGAGGCTTTGCTCTGCTGGACAGAATTCAGGGGAGGTACCATAAAGTAAGCCCTGGCTACAGACAAGGGCTGCTGTTATATCTGTGTCATTGCCTAAGACACTTTAGGGACAGAAAGATGGGGATCTAGGCAGAGCCATTAACACTACATCCTCTGTAAGCCCTATCTATTCCCAGTTAGATAAATCCATGCACTGAAAATTTTTCCTGAGGGCGAGGGTGGGAAAATATGAAATTAACATTTTGTGTGGTATCTATATTGTCCTTTATATACTCAGTGAGTGGGCTTTGCAACATGAATCTTTCCAATGCAAGGGCTAGGAAAAGAACTCCAGTTGTCTAAACCCAAATGGATTGGCTAAGATAACAGAGAGTTCCTGAAGTAGGTCTGACTTCAGACGAGAATTGACCCAGAGGCTCAGAATATCCATAGGCTCTGTATCTCTGTGATTGTTTCAACTTTGTTCTCTGAGTGTTACTTCTTGTTTAATCTGGCTCTTCTCAGGCTAATCAAAGTGATGAGAGCATTTCCTGATTTTGCAGCTTCATATCACATTATGCAGGAGAGAGAAAACACCATTCCTGATTGCTCCAGAAGCTTCATGGATTTCACAGCCTCTCTTTTGGCTTGAGTTGGGTTATGTGCCCATCCCTGAACCAATAGGTTATGCCAGTTGGCTTAGGTCATTGGATTGCAAACCTGGAATCCTTCAAGGGATTCTGATGTCATTGGTCTGGGAAGTGAATCCCATCCATGGTTATTTTAGAACACTCCTTGGATGATTCTAATATACAGCCAAAATGAGTTTATTGGCATAAGCCAATCAGTGTCTGCTCTGATAGCTAAGACTACAACTGTTCTGCAAGGGAAAGTCTCGGTATACTTAATAGATTGATGGGAGAAGGAGATAACAGATGTTGGCAAAGAAAACATCATATTACTTGTTATTAGCTACTCGTTAATAGCAAACATGTTAGCTGCCCTGATGTTCATGCCCTTTCTTTCTTCCTTGCCATCAGAACCCAGTTTTTGTTTGGGGCAGCAAGGTGCCAACCTTAGGCGATGAATTGTGGTTGTCCAAAGTGCTATTGATAATCTGCTTCCTCACTTTTCCAGCCTCCCTTGCAATGAGATGGTGGGGGAGAGAGAGAGAGAGAGAGAAGGAGAGAGAGAAAGAGAGAGAGTGCACATGTGCACAGAGGAAAAGCTAAGTTACTCTTTGTTCATAGAGGGAGTACAAGGAAGTTTAAAGTTAACACATGAGAAAATTGGAAGTATAAGCCTATTCTTGGAGTTATGGAAGTAGCTATCAGAGAAAGGAGAAGAAGAAATGTTGAACAGTAGCTATCTCTGAGGAATTAGACTGGAAGAAGAGGATTAAATGAAAAATGAAAACCTTTAGTTTCATTTTGTATCTTTCTGTTCTCTTTGTTATTTTATTTCTATGTGATTATATTATTATTATTATTATTATTATTTTTTTTGAGATGGAGTCTTGCTCTTTCGCCCGGGCTGGAGTGCAGTGGCCGGATCTCAGCTCACTGCAAGCTCCGCCTCCCGGGTTTACGCCATTCTCCTGCCTCAGCCTCTGGAGTAGCTGGGACTACAAGCGCCCGCCACCTCGCCCGGCTAGTTTTTTGTATTTTTTAGTAGAGACGGGGTTTCACCGTGTTAGCCAGGCTGGTCTCGATCTTCTGACCTCGTGATCCGCCCGTCTCGGCCTCCCAAAGTGCTGGGATTACAGGCTTGAGCCACCGCGCCTGGCCTATATTATTTTATAATTAAAATGAATTGATCTCTTTTGAAGATGTTCCTAAGAGTTTAAGGTGATTTAAAATGTATATGTTATTGTTAGAGTATATTTCTTTAAGTGTGTAAGTCACCTTTTTATAAGAAATAAAAAGTACTTTTAAACTATCCCACTTATCTACAATCAATAATATAGATGAGAATCAAATGTTGTGTTTTAAAATATTTAATTGACAAGTGAAAGTTATATATATTCAAGATATACAACATGATGCTTTGATATGCATATACATTGTGTGGTGATTGCCACAGTCAAATTAACACATCCATTACCACTCATAACTACCATCAGTGTGTGCCCGCGTGTGTGCATGCAGTAAGGACACTTAAAATCATCTTGAATTCCAAGTAAACAATATAGTATTATTAACCATAGTCACTATATATACACCATGGGGATGTATATCTGTACCCCCATGTTCATTGCAGCATGGTTCACAATAGCCAAGATGTGGAAACAACTTAAGTGTTTCTGGATGAATGAATGGATAAAGATAATTTATTAAATATATTGCAATGGAATACTATTCAGCCTTAACAAACAAGGAAATCCTGCCACTTGTGATAACATGGATGGACCTAGAGGTCGCTGTGCTAAGTGAAATAAGCCAAGCGCAGAAAGACGATTACTGCATGATCTCACTTATATGTGGAACCTAAAAAAGTCAAACCCGTAGAAACATAGAATAGTCATTGCCGAGGAATAAAGGGTAGGGGAAATGGGAAGATGCTGGTCAAAGAATCAAATGTTGTTTTAGTTTTATGCATGAGAAAGTGATCTGAGGAGCTTAAATCAGGACTCAAGGTCAAGGTCAGCTCCTGGGGATCGAAAGCTGGAGGAGAATTAGCCATTGATGGTGGCAGGACATTGAGTTCTTTCTGCCTTTCATCTTGTTGCCTCAACCTTCTTATCTAGCAACCCTAATCTGATTTGGCCAACAACTGATGAGGAAAAAAAAACCCCAAGAATTCAGCTATAAACATCTTCAGTTATTGATTTTCAATTATGTTTTTCAGTTTGACTTGTTCTCAGGTATCTTATGAAATTAGCTCAGTATGTTTTCTTTTGCTACACCTTTGCTAATTTACCCATTGTTAAAGTTCAGGGCCATGACATCACATTGACCAGAATACATTATTTCAGAAATTAAGGAGAAACAAATAATATTATTTTAGAAAATAAGACTTTAGCTTTTGATGTCTGGTAGAATTGCATTGAAGTCACTTGGGAAGAATATGTAATTGACCTTTAACTGTTATTTTCAAATTATTTGTTTCAAACTTAAAAAAATAAATCATTACTATTTAAAAATTGGAGAGGGACATCAGAAGACTTGCTCTAACGCCAGGGAGTAGGGGAGTTAGTTTCTTTAGTTGTGGAGAGAAGTAACTGGATAAAATTTTTTACATCACTATTTTTCATTTGCTGCATTTCGATCTGTATTAGCTTGTTCTCACACTGCTATAAAGAACCACCTGAGACTGGGTAATTTATGAAGAAAAGAGGTTTAACTGACTCACAGTTCCACAGGCTATACAGGAAGCATGGCTGGGAGGCCTCAGGAAACTTACACTCATGGCAGAAGGGCGAAGGGGAAGCAAGCACCTTCTTCACACGGTGGCAGGAGAGAGAGAGAGAGAGAGAAAGAGAGAGAGAGAGAGAGAGAGAGAGAGAAAAGTGGGAAGTGCTACACGCTTTCAAACAACCAGATCTTGTGAAAACTCTATCACGAGACAGACAGCACCAAGGGGATGGTGCTAAACCATTAGAAACCATCTCCATGATCCAGTCACTTCCCACCAGGCCCCTCCTTCAACACATGGGGATTACAATTCAACATGAGATTTGGGTGGGGACACAGAGCCAAACCATATCAAGATCCAATTCTTTAGAGTCACATGTTTAAGAGGAATCCAGATTCTCCTCTTACCAATTATTTAATCAAGTGCCTATTCTTAGTTAAAACCCTACCAATGCTTCTACTGATTTTAGAGCTTTAAATTTTGCATAAAATTTCCAGATACTTTCATGTATGATTATTCATGACTATCCTGTCAAAAGATGACAATAATAATATGGAAGTATGACATCCATATTTTCATTCCACTAATTTTAACAAGCACCTGTCATGTGCAAGCTGTCCCCAAACCATGGTAGGGGAAGGTGGGATCCAAAGATGCATCAACTATGGATTCATCCTTAGCAAATCTTTAATCTCATATTGATTACTAGTTATGTGTTGCTTCCCCATAAAATGTTTTATCAGAATAACAGGCACTGAAACAGAATGAATTCATATAACATTCATTGTGGATATTTAGGAATAGCAAAATGACTAATAGGTGGACAGCAGGAAGGGAAGGATGTTTTAGAAGTCCAAAGCCTGAATGATCCAATGATGACTGGGTCTCTGAAAAACGGAGATTTGGCTGCACTTAGAACAAGGCCTACAAGGCCTAAGACATCAGCCTATGGAGCTAAAAGAAAAATTGGTAGAGACCTCTAATTGCAAGTTGGCGAAGCCACCTAGTGGTTCGTTTCACAAGTTAAAGTTGTGTGAATATATGAGGCAACTCATCCGTGGATTGAGTGGGTCTCTAATCAAGTGTGACTAAGAATCGGGTCACTTTTCATGAATTCCAGAAAGCAGGGTCATTTTCATTGAGAATAAGCACAGTGTAATTCTGCCTAATATTTTGTTTATTTTACTGCCATCTTTTTATCTAAAAGGAGTTAAGGCAACTTACATGAAAGTATAGTGAGATAAGATAAACTAGAATAAGACAGGAAAGAAAGAAGAAAATATGAATAAAGACATAAAAAGTAGCCAGAAATTGAAGTAATTCAAAAATGCTTGTGAAATCCTGTATATATATATATATATATTTCATGAAAGGACTTGAAATTTTCAGGCACAAATGGAAACGGATCAGTTATAAAATTTACAGCATCCAGAAAGATGAAATAATTTTTAGGAAAGATAAAACCATCTGATACTTAGAGCAGATAAATTTTTCTTCTGGAGGTCCTCACAAACTGCATACTGCATAATGTAATGTATCATGTCTTCCATGCTCATAGTAGAAATAATTCTGAGTCCTAGAGGAATTTTTTTTTTTTTTTTTTTTTTTTTTTTTTTTTTGAGACAGAGTTTTGCTCTGTTTTCCAGGCTGGAGTGCAGTGGCACAATCTCAGCTCACTGCAACCTCTGCCTCCCAGGTTCAAGCAATTCTCCTGCCTCAGCCTCCCAAGTAGCTGGGACCACAGGCACACACCACCACACCCGGCAAATTTTTTGTATTTTTAGTAGAGGTGGGGTTTGACCATGTTGACCAGGCTGGTCTTGAACTCCTGACCTCAAGTGATCCGTCCGCCTCAGCCTCCCAAAGTGCTGGAATTATAGGTGTCAGTCACCACACCTGGCCTTCTGATTTTTTTTTTTTTTTTTTTAGACAGAGTCTCACTCTCGCCCAGGCTGAAGTGCAGTGGTGTGATCTCGGCTCACTGCAACCTCTGCCTCCTGAGTTGAAGCGATTCTCCTGTCTCGACCTCCTGAGTAGCTGGGATTACAGGTGTGCGCCACCACCTCCAGCTAATTTTTGTATTATTATTAATATTAATATTATTATTATTATTATTAGTAGTAGTAGTAGTAGTAGAGACAGGGTTTTGCCATGTTTGCCAGGCTGGTATGGAACTCCTGACCTCAAGTGATCTGCTCACCTCTGTGTCCGAAAGTGCTGGGATTAAAGGTGTGAGCCAGCGTGCCTGACCTAGGATTGTTTCTTAATTGTGCTACACTGATTTGGAGGAGCATGTGGACCAACCTCCATTTTAAGGGCTTGTATTAACTCATCTGATCCTCACAATAAGCCAATGAGGTAGGTAGTTTTATTATCCCCATATTGCAGATGAAGCAACTGAGGAACAGTGAGGTTAAGAACTCTGAAGTCAGGCTGTCAGTAAATAACAGAGCTGGGATTCAAACCCAGACACTCAGGCTCAGCACCCACAGTATTTTCCAATATGCTATACTGAGTGGCCAAGTAAGTATAATAAGGCCCATCCAATGAAGACAGCAGTACTTGAGTTTTTCCCCCTACAACTTATATAGTCTGTGGGGGATGAGATAGGTATGCTTTAACATGATACCAAAGATATGGCCAGGGTTGCATATTTCTTATATGACTTAGTTAACTTTGCCCTCTTCCAAGGTCATAGACTTTGTCTCAGACCCCAATCACCATGCACACGTGCACATGCACATTCAACATGCCTTTGGTAAAATACAAGAGGACCAGGCGAAAGTGTTCAAACTTGCCACTTCCTGACTTCTAGAAAATAGCTGAAAGCCCATGGCCTGCTGATGGCACATCCACAGATTCAAGATCTAAAATGCAGTCATAACAAAACACAATTGGTTTTGCTACTTTTTTTTTTTTTCAAAGTGGTATCTATAAACATTTGGGAAAGGCAGCTAAATTGGGTTTTCTTAACCAGTCATGAGTTGATTAGCAATCAACAAGGCAAGCCTTGAGCAGAACTTAGTAGAGAAATAATGGCATCATTGAAACATTTTCAGTTAGAGGAGTCAAAATATCATATAACTTGAGTCCTAAATTGAGCATTTAGAATGATGTTCTTTTGGGCTGTGCATTAGGATAGCTGTGTGGTTAATGTCTTTGCTAAGAAACAGTAAAAGGTATACTCTATAAAATGACTGCTCCATAGTGACAAGGCTCGTTAAAAACAAATTTCTTTGACATTTTAAAGGCACACTTATCTCAATAAAGATCCTAATGCTCCTAAAAGATTCAAGTTCTGTATTGGAACAACATGATGGCATCCTATACATAGGACTGATAAAGAACTTTAATCAGTTGATAAAGTTGAATTTGTGACAGATTCATCCTATCAAAGGAATATAAATAAAAAAGAATGTTGCTGAGATATGGTGAAGGAAACATTGCCCAGGAATCAAGAAACTTGGGATGTTCAGGTCTACTTTATTCTGACTACAAAAGGAGACATAGATTTTTGTGTGTGTCAGTTTCTTATGAACTTTGGAGCCAGACTTGGGTTCAAATATCTATTCTGATACCTATTAGCTGATGACATTGGATTAGCCAATGAAGCTCTTTGGGCCTCAGTTACTGTATCTATAAAATGGCTTTAATAATATATAGATTTTATTAGGTGCTCACTGTATGCAGATATTGTGCTTTCTGTATGCCATCAGTCTTTATAACATTCTTAAATGGAATATTTATCATTGTTAACTCCACTTTACAAGTGAGATCACTAAGTTGAGAGACTATGTAATGTGAAGAGTTTCAGTAAGATAATTTATGCAAGGTGCCATATCACCTGGTGCTGAGCAGATTCTCCAGCAGTGGAAGCTGATACTATTCCTATCAACTTTATCTCATCCGTCTCCTTCTCTTCTTTTAGGCATGCTTTGAAGATTAATAAAAGAGAAGAGCCATGTGTTTAAGCAACATGAAGTTTGGGAATGAGATAGACGTTTAAGCCAAGGGGTATAAACAAAACTAAACTTTTATTTTCCTACAGGAGTGGCAGAAACTCAACTATGATATCCATACCCTGCGGCAGGTTCGAAGGGAAGTGAGAAACAGATGGAAACGCATCTTAGAAGATTTAGGTAAGTCTGAAAGAGATTGTGAAATGGTAAAAATAACTAGTTGTGATCATTATTCTTCAGTTTCTCCACCATGGTTTTTATAAAAGGAATGTCAATAATTGACTGATTAAGGCTACTGTGTACTAATTATTGTCCCAATCTTGCTCTTATATCCTCAAGCATAAATGCCTGATGTTTCTGTTGTCACCAGTCCATGTCTTCTGGATACACTCTGCCATGTGTTACTCCATCTGTCCCTAGTATAGGGTACACAGGCCAGTGCAGTCATATAGGCACTACCATTTATTTTTTTTGGCATTGTACATTAATTTAATTAGATGTGGGTATTGGCCAATTAGTCATAGCTTTGTATGATGAAGCATGTTGGGAGAAATATTGTTTGCAAGACAGACAGCAAAACTCAGTGTAGAATTTCAGAAGAAATATGGAAGAAAAGCTTCAAGGTTGGCAAAAATACTTGTGACATTAGGTTGGATACCTGCCCTCATCACTAATGGTTAATGATAATGATTTTTCTCAGTTGTCCCAGGATTGTGATGTAATAAATGTGACCCCCACATTATAAAATAATCCTGCTTCAGTGTTTAAAAAGTGAATTGATCAGTTCTGAAGTCCTTGATCCTTTTGCTTTGGAAGAGAACATGACATCTTGGCATCATCACTTTTCAAGTGTGGGGTGCCATGTGACCAGTCTCTGTTGCTTTGGTTGGCATGCAATGGGATGGGATGGGACCTCTGCCCTCTTTGCACATCCAGTATTGTTGTGAGCTAATAGCCATTTTTTTTTTTTAAACAATGTAAGTTACTCCAAGTAGGTTTAAGTCTTTGAGTTCTTTATACTTTTGGGTAAGTGATTTTTACCAGCGAATCATATTACCCTGAGGAAAGAAATCTAGGTTTGGAGAAGGACAGCCTGGAGGGAACCACTTTGCAGGCTGGGAGGCAGGTAGGAATTCTGGGGACAGGGGAGAAGGTAAACAGTAGGAAGGACAGGAAAGAGGGCTTCAAACCAGAGACAAGGTGGCAAGCAGCTGGTGGATGAGTATCTGAGGGTCTGAGGGAAAAGTTAACAAAGAGAAAAAAAAATACCAAAAGAATTGTAATTAAATATCCTGCCAATCACAGAGATCTGGGAGGCAGCACATGGAATGGTGCCCTTGGCTTCAGTTTTCTGATGCTTTATACTTGTACAGAATCCACATGGGTCTGCTTGTAATCTCCTGTGGGGACCGTATTGCGGGACACTTGTTAACTTGGGACCACTATACATGAGTGGTACATTTTTCTACCTTAGGTTTTCAAAAGGAAGCTGACTCTTTGTTGTCAGTGACTAAACTCAGCACCATCAGTGATTCGAAAAACACAAGGAAAGCTCGAGAGATGTTGTTAAAACTGGCTGAAGAAACCAATATTTTCCCAACAAGTTGGGAGCTCTCAGAGAGATATCTCTTTGTTGTGGTAAGTGGATGCTTTTTGTCATCTGCCCTAATTTTGCCTTAATTGTTTGCTTTTTAAAAACTATTCACTATCCTACTTATTCCAGCACCACCATCACTATCACATATGAGGTGGCAGATGCTGGCATTATATACTCTGATTCCCGGTAGGCCGCAGCATCAGAATCACCTAAAGAGCTTTAAAAGTTCCGATTTCCGTAGCACATGTAGACCTACTGAGGCTTGGGTTCCAGCTCAAGAGTTTGTATTTTTTCAGTGGATTCTACTGCGTAGTCTGTTTTCTGAACCATTTGTAGGTCAAAGAGATGTGAGAAGTATTGTTTATATAACCTATAAGACTAAAAAATAATCTGAAAGGACGTTAAGGAGTGGGGAAATGTTTCCTGGATGATGTAAGTAAAGGATTAAGGTATGTCTCTACATTTGTTAGGAAAAAATTAATAAACATCTTACTTGCTCATTGTCATTTCCAGGGTGGGTTTTGTTGTTGTTAGATTGATTTTTCCTATTGACATGTCTTGGTTCCTATCTTGCCAGCAGGTTTTTGGTTTGTTGTTTGTTTTGCAGGACCGTCTCATTGCACTTGATGCTGCAGAAGAGTTCTTTAAGCTTGCTCGTCGAACTTACCCCAAGAAGCCTGGGGTTCCATGCCTGGCAGATGGCCAGAAAGAACTGCACTACCTTCCATTTCCAAGTCCCTAAAGGAGAGGCTCAGGGACAGAATGGGAATTCTTCCATGAGGACTCAGCAGTCAAGCAAATGTGGACAATTACATGTAGAAGAGAGTGAGCAAATAGTTTGCTTAGTGAAAAATGATAATGAATTCTACATAAATGCAAAGTCTTTAATCTGAGGACCCTGCCCCATTAATTGTGCAGGGTGCACTGAAACGCCTTGGTGATCTCACATTTAGGAAGAAAGTTACAGAGTTGGTCAGATGGATAGTTCATAATGGGTGGTTCCATTCCAAGACCCGATTGCCCCAGCTTTGGTTTTAGTTGTGTCATAATCTCTGATCGTTCATCCTACTGACAGAGTGTACTATTTCAGTTAATAAAACAATATGATTAATAGAGCTGTCACTGAGTCCCGAAATGGATTACCAATCTTAAAATAATTATTATAAAATGTATACCAACCCCAAAATAATACTAGGCATGATGTGACCTCTCTGATTTGGTCACCTTGTAGAACCTTGGAGATGTCAGGGCATCGCTTTGAGTATCAGTTTATGATTATTCAGAAGTATAGACGTATCAGATGACAGACATGACAAGGAGTGGCTGGGCATGGTGGCTCACGCCTGTAATCCCAGCACTTTGGGAGGCCAATGTGGGTGGATCATGAGGTCAGGAGTTCGAGACTAGCCTGACCAACATGATGAAACCCTGTCTCTACTAAAAATACAAAAATTAGCCAGGTGTGATGGCATGTGCTTTTAATCCCAGCTACCCAGGAGGCTGAGGCAGGAGAATCACTTGAACCCGGGTGGTGAGGTTACAGTGAGCCAAGATTGCACCACTGCACTCCAGCCTGGGTGACAAGAGTGAGACTCCATCTCAAAAAAAAAAAGAAATGACAAGGAGTGCTGCTCAGAAGGGAGAACCAAATGGAGGTTCCTACAGCTGCATTTAAAGAGTTCTGTGTTCATGTGTGCTACATGCATTTTAAATTCCCAACATTATTGGTACCTGGTTCTCTTATCTTTTTATATTGTCCATTTCTCTTTTTTTTTTTTTTTTTTGAGACGGAGTCTTACTCTGTCGCCGGGGCTGGAGTGCAGTGGCCAGATCTCAGCTCACTGCAAGCTCCGCCTCCTGGGTTCACGCCATTCTCCTGCCTCAGCCTCCCGAGTAGCTGGGACTACAGGCGCCCACCACCTCGCCCGGCTAGTTTTTTGTATTTTTTAGTAGAGACGGGGTTTCACCGTGTTAGCCAGGATGGTCTCGATCTCCTGACCTCGTGATCCACCCGTCTCGGCCTCCCAAAGTGCTGGGATTACAGGCTTGAGCCACTGTGCCCGGCCTATGTTGTTCATTTCTATTCCAAAAGCCTTTGGCTTTTTATTTTTTTATTTTTTTGATGGAGTCTTGCTCTGTCACCCAGTCTGGAGTGCAGTGGTGCGATCTCGGCTCACTGCAACCTCCACCTTCCGGGTTCAAGTGATTTCCCTGCCTCAGCCTCAGGAGTAGCTGGGGCTACAGGCACATGCCACCACACCCAGCTAATTTTTTGTATTTTTAGTAGAGATGGGGTTTCACCATGTTAGCCAGCATGGTCTCGATCTCCTGACCTTGTTAGCTGCCTGCCCCAGCCTCCCAAAGTACTGGGATTACAGGCGTGAGTCACTGTGCCCAGCCATGCCCTTGGCATTTTATCTGGAATAGCATCTGTAAAATGAAGCGTTTGACCTCTGTTTTCTTCTCTTGTCTTTCATCTGTTTCTGGTTCATTGACTGGCAGCTGCACCTGTGGGGGGACCTCTCATGCAGACTTTTGCACATATGCAGGGAGTATTGCACTGAAGATCTTTGCTGGACCTTCTTCTGTTCAGAAGATAAGTTTCAAAACGGAGCAATGCTGCGAATGCAGGTTGCTTCTCTCTACAGATTGAGAAGTCCAGCTTCAAAAGTTACTTGCCACTTAAGCAAGGAACTTACCAAGAGATCATGGTTTATTTTACTGAAAAGACTTTAAGGATTTGTAAGTTTAATCCATAGATTGCTGAGAACATGACAATATTTTATTTTACAGATTTTACACTTCTGAATTCAGGTTAAAAACTAACTTGTATTTAGTCTGCTTAGAGGATTGTGACTTGAAAATTTCTGTATACCAATGAGTTTTTTGGTAGCGTCCACAGTGTTTAAAATATTTCATAGGCAAGATCCGTGTTCTCCATTTATTAATGCATTGCAGCCAATTTAACTGCTGTGTTTCAGGAAAATTCTTCCTAGTTTAATAAGTAAACTAAAAGTTTTATTTTTTATATTTAGTGCTTAATCTTTGTCTCATGTTATGTAAAATTAGCCTGCAGATATTTTCTCTCACTTCTGTAGGCTCTTGCAAGATAAACATTCAAACAGCGAAAAAAAAATAAAATAAACAAATCTAAGGATGTTGTGTTGTTTTAATCTCTGTCTCAGAATTTGCATTTTGCCTTTCCGCCTTTTTTATGTCAAAATAGATGAGATTGTTTGCATCTATAGAGTATAAATTGTTACCACAGTATTTTTGATAATGAATAAGTATAGGACTATCTCTGTGATTATTAAAATACATGGAATTATCCAGGAAACTTTCCTTACAAGGAATTAAAAAACTCCTGTATTTACATTTCAGCTGGATGTGTGTTATATTTCTGACATAAGAAGGGATAGATATTCTTTCCCATAATCCCTTTAAATTAAAGGGCAGAGAGGCTGAAACACTCATGGGTTTAAGGACCTCCCATCATCCTAAAGCTAGTCAAGGATTAGATGTGTGCTAAAGTCCACTGGACATGGCAGTGCATGAGAGAGGTGCAGGGGTGCCTCAGGTGGCCACTGGAGATGTCACAGTGTGCTTGGCAGGACCAGGAGCCACAGATGTGTGGGAGGCCAGAGAGTTTCCCACTTTTTGTCTCCCTATCGACTACTTTAGTACTCCTTTTTTATTTTCTTACTTTAGTACTTCTTTTATTATTATTATTATTATTATTATTATTATTATACTTTAAGTTCTAGGGTACATGTGCACAACGTGCAGGTTTGTTACATATGTACACTTATGCCTTGTTGGTGTGCTGCACCCATCAACCCGTCAGCATCCATCAATTCGTCATTTATATCAGTTACTTTAGTACTTCTTAAAGGCTCATCTGTGTATGCAGGTTGATTTTGGGTGGTAGATGGATTGAAGTTTTTATATTAGTATTTATTCTAATACACACCAGGGGAAAAACCCTATAACTAGTAGATCAAACACCTGGTTTTACAGTTCATGGATGTATTGCACAGAATATTATTTATGCTTTCTTCAGGGCAAAGGGACACCCAGGAAGGCACAGAGGACACATGTACTAAAGGGATAAGGAATGCATTGGTCAGAGGGCACCAGCATCCCTGAGAAGCTCAGTGGCAGTTCTGAAGGCCAGATGCTGTTACAGAAGTGAGCTCACTGACAGCAATGGACATGGAAGAACAGAGGCCCAATGGCAGTGAGTCACTATCAGAAGACAAATGGATACAATTATCACAATGAGTGGCCAGGTTGAAGGATTCCTGCACAGAGCTTTGGAGACAATTAATGGAATATGGCATCTTTAGGAGCAAAATAGGTATAAAATGAGTATTGCTCAAACGATACCTTCAAAAGACCTCAAGGATGGGTGATCAGGAGATAGGGCACAGCCTCCTTAATAAAAGGTTGTAATCTTTTGCCAAATTTTCAGACCTTTGTTATTTTCCAAATGCAGAAACTGCTGATTGAAGGAAAGTCTAGGTCTCCAAGAAGGTCTTTGTAAAACCACTGCAAGTGTGTATAGCAATGATGTCCCTGTGGTTATTTACTTGGATAACTGTATACTGGGGAAGGGGAGTACATGAATAATCTGAGGGCCCTGAGACACAAGGTCCAAGCTGACATTGATACTTCAGGACCAGAGTATCACTAGAGTCCACCTTTTGGAGCGAGGGGCATATGGTATTCAGATAATACAAGGAGTTCTTTTCCATGTATTACTTAGCACTAGGTCCACTGAATTCACAGCTCTACCCAATGGTAGGGTCCCTGTCGATACTACTTTCAGAATAAATGATCATTTCCCTACTTATACTCCCTGTCATCTCCTTACTTTCAGAATAAATAATCAGACTGAATATACTTGGGAATTGACAGAACCGCCATTCCTTTCTTGGTGTGTGTGTTAGAATTGTCTTAAACGGAAAGCCATGTGGAAGCCTCTGAAACTGCCCCACCTCCTGGCCAAGATGGTAAACCAAAATTAATATTCCATCCCATGTGAAGGCAGAGATTAGTGCTACCCTTCAAGACCTAAAGCGTGTGGGAATGTTGAGCCGTATCATAATTCCATTTAATTCACCACTCTGACCTCTATAAAAACTAGACACTGGAGGATGAAAGTGGACTATTGAAAACTCAGCCAAGTAGTAACCCTAACTGCAGCATCTGTACCAGATGGGAAACCTTGGCTAGAATAGATTAAGACAATGTCAGCTACATGGTTTGTGGTCACTGCTCTGTCAAATGTGTTCTTTCTCTACCCATCAGAATGGTAGATCAAAAACTGTATTCCCTTGAGATAGAAAATATTTATGATGGACACACACACACACACACACACACACACACACACACACTCTCTCTCTCTCTCTCTCTCTTACATTGCTCCAGAGTTCCCTATTAGGTTGGCTGATGCTTTTGTTAAATCTCTCCCTTTCTCCAAGTCTGTCTTCCTTCTCTCCTCCACAGGAATTTGCTAATAGACTTCTTTCATGCCAATCTCCATCTCAAAATAATTTCCCTCAGGGAACCCAACTATGACAGTATCTGAGTTGCCAATACAATCACTATCACATATTTTCCAATGTGATGGTTTTTCAAGACTATCATCAAGTATCCTTTCTTTAGTGAGGACATTAAATGTAAGTTTCCCTAGGTGTTATCTGACTAATGGCAGTAACTTTTGGAAGAGAAATCAATTTATCTGACTACTTTCCAATGCCCAGAGAGGGATCATGGCACAGCCCTGGCTTCCTTTCCATTGAATTAATGTATTTATTCATTTCCTCGGATCACTTTCTATTACTAATATCACAAGAAATATTTTGCAGTGAAGAGAGTATACTCTCATAACTTCTAAATCACAACCACGTACAGGATGAAAATCGCCACTTTGAACTTGCTATTTACAATGTTTCAGCAAGTGTTATTAACTTCTAGAATATTCTTCCATCTTCTGTTTTGACACACTATGGATGGACATTTAGGTATCCAGTTTTCAAGTCACTTAACCTATGGGTTTAGAACACTGGGTTGTGGAGAACTAAGTCAGGCAATCAGATTTTAGCTTGAGTCTCATCGTTTGATCACTTATTAGCTATAGGGGATTTATTTGATATTGTTTCTCACCTATGTTCTAAGTATGTAAAGATAATCAATTTGGAGAGAATAGAATTAGAAATACAAAAATAAAATTATGACATAATAGCTAGAAGAAGCTTAAGCCTACAGATCATTGCTTTTTAAAAAACCAACATCGGGTTTACTCATTCTGCCTCAGCCTCCCAAGTAACTAGGACTACAGGCGCCTGCCACCACGCCCAGCTAATTTTTTGTATTTTTGTTTTTTTTCAGTAGAGACGGGATTTCACTGTGCTAGCCAGGATGGTTTCGATCTCCTGACCTTGTGAATCACCTGCCTCAGCCTCCCAAATACCCGGCCAACATCTGTAGTTTTTATGCAACAATTTATTTTAAACATTTTTGACATGAGTAGTGTGAAATATGCATATGTGTAACTGAATTTTATCATATATTTTAGAGACATTTAGTTAGCATTTGAAGTATCCTCATCAGGAATCCACTTTCTAAAGATGGTTGCTTAATCATTTCAATTATCTTCATCAACATTTGTATCCAAAAGTTTATTAAGCTGTGTAAAGGATACTAGGAATACTCTTCTGTCTGGTTTCCGTCACCTTTTCGAGGAAGAAGATACTACAAATCTGTCAAACCCAGCGGTACTCAAGGCCTAGAGCTCTATTTGTTTTTTATCTGTCTAGTTCACACACCTGACAATATGTTGTCGGATCTTATTATTGGAATATTGTTGTGTCTGCCTAAGAATGAAACTTCGCTCCCGTTTCATTGAAACTTTTATTTCAATAGTTGTGCCTGAGAACAGAAAGGAGGACTTATTTGGGATTACAGGAAGCAAAGGTAGAATTTCTGAACAATAAGAGTTATACGTTTAGAAGAATTTGGGCCAACACTTGCTTTCATGGTAACATGCCACCTGTTACAAGATTATGAGGAAAGAAATATATGGTCTTCACTTTCTTTTTTTGTTGTTGTTGCTGGAGATGACTGGTATTTACTAAAAGACTGGATATTTACTGACAGGTCACATTGGCTCAGGTTTCTAATTTCTAATTTCTTTATTTTATTTTATTTTATTTCATTTTATTTTTTTACTTTTGTTTGTTTCTTTCTTTTTTTTATTATACTTTAAGTTCCAGGGTACATGTGCATAACGTGCAGGTTTGTTACATATGTATACTTATGCCATGTTGGTGTGCTGCACCCATCAACTCGTCAGCACCCATCAATTCATCATTTATATCATGTATAACTCCCCACTGCAATCCCTCCCTCCTCCCCCCTCCCCATGATAGGCCCCAGTGTGTGATGTTCCCCTTCC
>NW_016811178.1:58637-136427 GCF_001698545.2 Rhinopithecus bieti
CCCTTCCCCCTTGCGCTTCCAGGTGAGGTGATGCCTCGCCCTGCTTCAGCTCTCGCTGGTCAGGCTGCAGCAGCTGACCAGCACCGATTGTCCGGCACTCCCTAGTGAGATGACCCCAGTACCTCAGTTGAAAATGCAGAAATCACCGGTCTTCTGTGTCGCTCGCGCTGGGAGTTGGAGACTGGAGCTGTTCCTATTTGGCCATCTTGCTCCGCCCCTCTAATTTCTAAAATCTACCCCATTTTCCAAACAAAAGATTAGTGCAGAAAATTAAAAAAAAAAGAAAATTAAAAAAAATTATATTATCAACTATAATATCAGAACTGTAAGACAACCAAGCATTCATAGCAATTTGGGATATTTCATTGTTTTTTATGTGCATATTTAACATTTATATGTATAATAATTATTTTTTTGAGATGCAGTCTCCCTCTGTCGCCAAGGGTGGAGTGCAGTGATGCAATCTCGGCTCACTGCAACCTCTGCCTCCTGGGTTCAAGCAATTCTCCTGCCTCAGCCTCCCAAGTAGCTGGGATTACAGGCACTTGCCACCACACCTGGCTAATTTTTGTATTTTCAGTAGAGACGGGGTTTCACCATGTTGGCCAGGCTGGTCTCGAACTCCTGACCTCAGGTGATCCGTCCAGCTCAGCCTTCCAAAGTGCTGAGATTACAGGTGTGAGCCACTGTGCGTGGCCTATATGTATAATTTTAAACCCTGATTTTAAAATTTAGGTCAGGGATTGTGAACTTCAATGCTTTCAAGAGTCATTGGATTGGGACTGTGGATCAAAGGGGGTTATATGCTTTTTGTCCTAAAGGGAATAGTTATTACTTAGCTGCAAATAATTGTCATGTACATGGGCTCAGTTTTGCCAGTTATTCTGATTTTTTGAGTAGAGTCAAACAAACATATTTTTGTGTAAATTTTCTCAGTATGAAAATGTTCACTAAATTAAAATTTTAAAAACATTGTATAAGCCAAAGATATAGATATATGATCTGATAGTTTACCACATTTCTCAAGCCATAAACATTTTATGTTACTAAATAGCCTCTGAGAACATCATTTTTACAAAGCTATATAATATTTGAGTAGATGCAACAAAGTTTACAATCTTTCATCTATTTTTGGACTTTCAGAGGCTGTTCCCAATTTTTCTCTGCAGTGAACATCTTCATGCATATTGCTTTGTCCTCTGTTCTTAGTGAAATTGCAGAATCAAAGGTCATGAATATATAAATCATTTTTTATGCTTATCATCACGTATTTTCCAAAAGACCTGTACAAATTTATGCTATCACTTACCAGTGATGTATGAGAACATAGTTTCACTATATCGTTGTCATCACTGAAATATACACTAGTAAAAAACATTGGTAAGGAAAAAAATTGGTACCTCCTTGTTGATTTAATTTGCATGTTTATTAGTTAGGTTGAACATTATTCTATATGCTTGTTTACCATTTTTATTTCTTTTGTGACTTGTCTATTTGTTTTCATTGTCCCTTGTCTGTGGGGAAGAAACTCTACTTTGAAATTTTAACAGTGTCAATCTATGCAGCAGCCAGGTATAAATAAACATCAACACCTGCTTCATGTTTAAAACATCTGTTTTATGGGGCTTTTCTGTTCTCTAGTACTTGTCAGCTTTTATCCTTGGGTCTCTGTCTCACATGGCAGCATTCGTAATAGAGGCAAAATGGATTGAAAGGCATCTTTGAATGCCTTTGATACTGGCTGAGTTCATGTTGTGGGACATCATTCTCAAGGACTAAGACTAATCAAGTTTTACATTTACCTTTTATCATTAGTTTCTGAATTATGTTCTAAATTATTTTGAGTTTACAAGTTTTAACGCTGTGATACTGGGTGCAAGACTAACTCCTGGCTTTGAGATTCCATAGTGAAAACTCCAGAGCTCAAATGGATCTTACAAGTCTTCTATTCCAAACTGATCATTTTGCTAATGTGGGTTCAGGTCACTGCTCCGAAGCCATAAAGCTGGTAAGTAACTGCAACATGGTCTACTACCTGTGACTCTGATCTCAAGTTTAATTGTCTTTCCTCTTCATCATGTTCTGTTTGCATGTTACCGCTACATTTTGCAATATAATTTGGTCCTGATATATCTTAATTCAAGTAAGGAATGGTGGCATTTTCGTTATATTCATGTCAGAAATCTGTTACAGAGGAGTAGTTACTTAGCTCTTTCAAGCCTGATGAAAAATTTCCGGAACCATGGAAAACTTCTATAAATATTGGTTTTGTTACTCTTCTTTTTTTTTGTTTTTTGATACGGAGTCTCACTCTGCCACCCAGGCGTGCAGTGGCGCGATCTCGGCTCACTGCAAGCTCTGCCTCCCGAGTTCGCGCCATTCTCCTGCCTCAGCCTCCTGAATAGCTGGGACTACAGGCGCCCTCCACCACCCCCGGCTAATTTTTTGTATTTTTAGTAGAGATGGGGTTTCACCGTGTTATCCAGGATGATCTCAATCTCCTGGCCTCGTGATCTGCCTACCTCGGCCTCCCAAAGTGCTGGGATTACAGGCATGAGCCACTGCGCCTGGCTGGTTTTGTTACTCTTTGAGAGATACAGTGGTGAACCAAGATGCAGGACAAATTAACCATCAAATGTTTTACTTTGTTAATGGCAGAGTGCAAAAATGCAGTTTAGATATCTTATTAGAGGTAATTTTATTAGCATCATTACTGCAAGAGGCTCAAATCCAATTATGGGACAAAAATTGAACTGATGATTTCTATTCAGAGGCATTTGATGGCAATAAAATACACGAAACAAAGGAACTGGCTGCTATGTTCTAGAAGCTAAGTATCTACTCTTTAGTATCCTGAACTTCGTCTCTGTTGAAGCTTCTGAACCTTTCTTTCGGGCAGGTGAGCAGGTGGCTGCAAGGGTAAGTGTAGTAGGAGTTCCAGCTAAACCTACATTAGTTTTCAAAACTGGGGGTCTTGTTGGATATGTAGGTGCCTGCATCCCACTCAGGATAATCTAATTCTGAAGAACTAGCATGAGGCCTGAAAATAGGCATTTTTTTTTTTTTTTTGCAAAGATTGTACAGAAAGTTTTCGTGAGCTGGGTGCAGTGGCTCATGCCTGTAATCCCAGCACTTTGGTAGGTTGAGGTGGGTGGATCACCTAAGGTCAGGAGTTCAAGACAAGCCTGGCCAACATGGTGAAACCCCATCTCTACTAAAAATACAAAAAATTAGCTGGGTGTAGTGGCAGGGGCCTGTAATCCCAGCTACTAGGGAGGCTGAGGCAGGAGAATCGCTTGAACCAGGGAGGCAGAGTAGAGTAGAGATCATGTCATTGTACTGCAGCCTAGGCAACAAGAGCAAAACTCTGTGTCAAAAAAAAGGAGAAAGTTTTCATATACCCCACATCCAGTTTTCCATGTTATTAACACCTCACATAAGTATGGTATGTTAGTCATATCTAGTGAACCAATATTGATACATTATTATTAATTAAAGTCTATCCTCTCTTACTATTTGCTTGGTTTTTACCTAATGCCACATTACATTTAGTTGTCATGTCTCCTTAGGTTCCTCCTCTTGGGCATGATAGTGTCTTGGACTGTCCATGTTTTTGAGGTGTACTGGCCAAATATTTTGTAAAATATTTTTCTTGTGATTAGACTGGGGGGAAGGCCACAGAGATAAAGTGTCATTTTTATCACATCATATCAAGGTTACACATTAACAAGGCGACTTAGTGTGATGATGTTGACCTTGATCACCTGCCTGAGAAACTACACAGCTTTCATGATCCCTGCTCCAGGATAGCTTGATGCAGGTGATCTCTGGAGCACCTTTGGAGAAAGAGTGGATGTTGCGTCCACTCAAGGATTCCAGCATGTCTGAAGATGTCTAAGGGGCTTATATCCGAAAGACAGGCAATAACAAATGCTGGCAAGGATGTGAAGGAAAGGGAAGCCTCATACGCTGTTGGCAGGAATGTAAATTAGTACAACCATTAGGGAGAACGGTTTGGACATTCTTCGAAAAACTAAAAATAGAGCTGCCACATGATCTGGCAATCCCACGGTTGAGTGTATACTCAAAAGAAAGGAAATCAGTGTATCGAAGAGATAATCTACACTCCTATGCTTGTTGCAGCACTGTTCACAATGGCCAAGATTTGGAAGCAAGCTAAGTGTCCATCAACAGATGAATGGATAACGAAAATGTGGTGCATATACACAAGAATGAGATCCTGTCATTTGCACTAACATGGATGGAACTGGAGGTCATTGTGTTAAGTGAAATAAGCCAGGCACAGAAAGACAAACATTGAATGTTCTTACTTATTTGTGGGATCTAAAAATCAAAACAATTGAACTCATGGAGACAGAGAGTGGAAGAATGGTTATCAGAGGCTGGGAAGGGTCGCGGAGAAGGGGTTTGAGGGGAAGGTAGGGATGGTTAATGGGTACAAAAGAAATTAGAATGAATGAATAAGATCTAGTATTTGATGGCACAACAGAGTGACTAGGCAATAATAGTTTAATGTACATTTTAACATAACTAAAAGAGTGTAATTGGATTGTTAGTAACATGAAAGATAAATGCTTGAGGGATGGATGTCCCATTTTCTATGATGTGACTATTATGCATTGCATGCCTGTATCAAAATGTCTTATGGACCTTAGATAGATGGATAGATAGGTAGATAGATAGATTTCTCCTTTTGGTTATGTTTCTTGGAAGAATACTGACTAATAATGTGAGTGACCTTGGGCAAGTTATTTAACCACTTTAATCCTTAGTTTCCCCTATAGTTAAATGGGTGAAATACTTGTTATAAAGTTTAAATGAGCTAATGCATAGGAATTGATCAATTCAGACAGCACCCACTAAGATCCCACTTGAAGTGGTTCCAGCTGTGGTTTCTGAGTAAATCAGGGGCCCAAAGATTTTGGAAGGAATTTTCAAATTCCTGAGGTGAGGGTGGCCACAGTGAGTTGAGATGAAACTAGAGAAATTTTGTTATGTGACGGCTCTTGAAACTTTATAGTAACTTCTTAGCTGAGATGTCCTGAGAAATGTAGTTTCACACATGAGGGCAAGGTTGAAAAGATCTGATCTAACTCTTGTTTTTCTTTTTACTGTCTAGGCCTCTGGAAGAGGCAGCACATCCACCCAAGACAGTGATGGTGCCAGGGAAATTACCAGCTCTTCTGAGAGTTCTGCTGATTCTGTTTAATAAACTGGGGCTTGGAATTTAGAGGAGAATGGAACAGAGTGGTGGAGAGCATAGGCTCTGGTGCTGGAGGGCTGGACTTTAAGATGAGTTTAGTTGTGTACAGTTGGGAAAGTTATACAGTCTTTTGTGCTTTGGTTTTGTCAACTTAAAACAGGAGAAATAAAACCATCTAATCTGTCTAGGTTTTTGCATGAATTATATAACTAATTTATAAGGCAGTGACTTTTTTTTTTTATTTATTTTATTTTATTTTATTTTTTTTGAGACAGGGTCTCGCTCTGCCACCCAGGCTGGAGTACAGAGGCACCATTAGGGCTCACTGCAGCCTCAACCTCCCAGGCTCAAGTAATCCTCCTAACTCAGTCACTCTGAGTAGCTGGAACTACAAGCATATGCCACCATGCCCAGCTAATGTTTTGTATTTTTTAGTGGAGATGGGATTTCACCATGTTGGTCTCGAACTCTTGTACTCAAGCAATCCACCTGCCTTGGCCTCCCAAAGTGCTGGGATCACAAGCATGAGCCACCGCACCTGGTCAAGGCAATGATTCTTATATAACAGGGGAGGGGAGCAATTTTGCTCCTCAGGGGATATTTGGCCATATCTGGAGACATTCTTAGCTGTCACAACTGGAGCAGGGGTTGGGGGAAGCAATTCTCATGTTGTGGGTGGCCAGGGATGCTGCTAAACATCCTACAATGCGTAACACAGGCCCCCATCACAAATAACTATACATCCCAAAATACTAGTAATGCTGAGATTGAGAAATCCTGAGATGAAGTATTGAGAATAAAGCCTGTCTTGTGGCAATTGCTCGGTGTTACCTATCATTAATAAGCTTTGAGTAAGAATGACATACATCTGACACATAGTTTACTGAGTGAAAGAGATGGAGAGGAATCTTCATTTTATTCTCTGATAAGCCATACAAATGACATTTCAGCCATAAGGGCTGGCTTCCAGGTTTTTTGTTGTTGAGAAGATGCTGTTATTATTATTATTTTGAGATGGAGTTTTGCTCTTGTTGCCCAAACTGGAGTGCAATGACGCGATCTTGGCTCACTGCAACCTCCGCCTCCCGGGTTAGAGTGTTTCTCCTGCCTCCACTTCCTGAGTAGCTGGGATTACAGGTGCCCACCACCACGCCCAGCTAATTTTTTGTATTTTTAGTAGAGATGTTGGCCAGGTCGTGAACTCCTGACCTCAGGTGATCCACCTGCCTTGGCCTCCCAAAGTGCTGGGATTACAGGCATGAGCCACTGTGCCCGAGCTTATTATTTTTATAATCTGGGTAAACATGTAGTTTCCAACCATAACAAATGCTGGCCTTTTGGTTGGGGTAGTTTGGAATATGCCCAATTATTCTTTCTCAGTGAATGAATAAGTGAATGAATTAGTAATTATAGAGGAAGCTCCAAGGCACATGGTATTAGGAAGATGTCACAGGGAGACCTGAAGGACGAGACAGTGAGAAGGGTGTTATGCCTGGAAAATTGGCTGTGGGATACTGCCCACTGAGTCTCCTTTCAGTAACACTTCAGATTTTTGCTGGCACTGTCACCAGTAACTTGTATCTATGGGCAGACAGGTTGGCAGCCCCCGGGAGGGCTCAGGAGGGTATAAAATATCTCGGAATGGCAAGGAGAATTTCCCAAAGGATCTGATGGCATCCTCAGCCAAAGACATGGTGCTATCAGCAAAGTGATGAGGATGAAGGCAGGGCACCTTGGTGGGTATAGAAAACAAGGGAAGCTTGTCTTTCCAACTGGCAAAATGCTGCTAAACCTCCTGCTTTTTGTAGCTTTCTGTGTCTGCTAGGTTACATCTTAACCTATATTAATGTACCTTGTATCCTTTGCCCAGGTCTGTTGGGTGCCTTTCTGTCACTTGTCTCCTAAAGAAAACAGATCCAAGTTTAAAAGGCTTGTGTTATTCTAGGAGGACCTAGGTCTCGGCAGATAAGCCTCAGAAGCTGGGAGTGGCACGGGGCTGGGCCAAAAGGGTGGGAGGCCAAGGAAAGTGGGGTGAGGAGAGGTAAGAGAAGGGTGGGAGTTCTGGAAGGCTGAGTGGCTGTAGATCTGGTTTTTCTACACCAACCCCCCTTTAAAGAGATCAGCTATAGATTACGTATATGTATCTATTCTTTGTAATGTTGTCATTCCAAATATCTCATGTTTTTCCCTTAAAGAATTTCATTGCTGGGGAAAAATGTTGAAAATCACTGGCATACACAGATCCAAAATCACCCCTTATTTATAGATTGTAGCAGATTAAACAGTTTCCCCAGAATTCACTATTCACTGAAGAGTTCAGGGTGTCCAGAAAAAGTTAAGGCAAAAGCAGGATTATTTCCAACAATTAACACAATCTATTCCGTTTACTCCAGACAAGGCTGTTAAACCATCTTAGAGGGCTTCT
The DNA here is from genome assembly GCF_001698545.2 of Rhinopithecus bieti. NCBI lineage: Eukaryota > Metazoa > Chordata > Mammalia > Primates > Cercopithecidae > Rhinopithecus > Rhinopithecus bieti. The sequence continues at coordinate 66,287 of NW_016811178.1, forward strand.
CGCCTTCAGGAACTCTCAGGCACATAGTCCTGTCTTTGAGTTTGAGTCTGAGGGGAAGCTGAGATGAGGCTAAGATGGGCGTGAGATGCATGCCAAGGCTGTGTGATGTTCGGTCTCTCTGGAATTAGGACAACCTGCGTCCTTCTCCTGTGAACATCTGTGGAAGCAGCACCATAAACACTCCGGTGAGTGCTTCTCAATGATTTCCATGGGTGGATAAATGTAACTGATTTGCGTCTTAGAGTAACAAACAGATCCTCCCATCTCCAACGAGGGGCTTTGCAGGATTGCGATTGAACGCTAGATGCCGCTGTTTACTCACTTTGTGGTCTGAGCTTCACGCTATCATCCCCAGTCTCCATCAGGAGAGACAATTTTAAAAGCCTGAGTCAGTTTACGAAGTTCTGTCTATTTTCTCTCATTTAGTGATTGATTTAGAGGGTTTTCTTTCTTTATTTTTTGGTGAATTTCAGGTGTTGTCTTTTTCTTGGAGAACATTTGGAAATTGGCAGAAAATGAAACGACGAAAGGGCATGGATGTCTTTTAAAGAAGAAAGGTCAACTCAGACTAAAGGCTTGTAAATTAGATCATTTTTGGACTTCTGAGTTTCTGCTCCAGAGAAAATTCAAGTTACTCTCAGGTCTACCTGTTTCTCTAGCTCTGTAGCATGCCAAATTGTGTTTGTCTTCAGCATGTATTTGAATATTATAATGTGAGATATGCCGAATAGCTGCCTCTACCGCATTCCGGGTTGCTAGTGTCATTATTGGTTTTCTACCCTCTAAAACAACTTTTTACTCTGGCAAATTTTTAAAACGAAAGGGGAAAGACTAGTGAAGTGTGCTGCAAATACCCATTCCTTTTAAACCTACCAAATTTTAAATAATCATCTAACTAATTTTCCTCTTAGGCAGGTTTTGCTATCTCAATTTGATAAGCAGTAAAATTAAGGATTAGAGAGATTAAGGAGTTACCCAAATTCATACAGCTAATTGTGCAATCTGATTCAAACCTTTATTTCCAAAAACGTTTCGGCTTGACTTTTACCAGATCTGAGAGCATGTCTGAAAGGTATATCCTCTTTTGAAGACCAAACGTACATAATACATTCTCAAAGGTTTTTGAAATATATTTGCAGAATCTTCTAAAGAGAGAACAGTTTATTGTTACATTTAACTATAGTTAGATTTATAAGAGCTGTACATATTGTAAATGTGTGTATATTTAGGCATTGTGTTCTACAAAGTAATTCAAAACTACCAGAATCTAGTTGAGATTTCTTAGAAGCTATACACTGGCACACAATTGGATGTTGTAAATGACAGAGACAGTTCATATTTCCAACCTGGAAAGACAGCTATAGGAATTTCCTTGGACATCTCACTGCATTCATAGAAACTGAATATTTTAAAAGCAAAGCTGGGCTAACTCTTGTTCTCTATAGTTAGTCACCCTCAATCTTCAAAACTGTCTACCACTCCTTACTTTTATTAAAGTCCTGGATGCCTCCTTTGGTAACTCCATAACCTTGGGCCACAGAAAACCATGGAAAGTTGGTTTCCCCTCACATAGGATGTAGTCTCGATCCCGTTTTATAAAGCTGGTCAGTCCTTTTATTGTTATTACTTTAGCAAACCAAGCACTAAAGAAAAATAGGCCAGTTAGGACCCAGTTTCAGACTCCAAGCAATTTGTTAATGTGTGGTAAAGGGAATCCCTCTCTCAAAAGGCAGATTACTAAAAGTGATTTAGAAACACAGAACATTGCAAATACAATTGGAGAGCCCTTGCTCCATTTCTTTGTCTTCAAAATTCCTTGATTCTTCCAGAACAAATATGACTCAGACTTAGAGAGAGCTTTATCTCTGTGCTTCAGTAGCAAAAGTACTCAAAGTATTTATCATATTGAACTGAAATACATGTTTACATTACTGTGTCCCTGTCCCCCAGAAAAGAAGGCCTCTTTTAGGGTAGCACCAAATCCTGGTCAACTACAAATCCTGGTTGTCTTTGTATTCCTGTGACCTGATCTTTTCATAGTGCCTGGCCTACAAAGATGTTTTTTCAATCCTGACTTCATGTCAGAATACCCTTGGAGTTGCAAATGTACAGATAGGTTGGCCCCCTCCAGACCTCCTGAATCGGGCTCTTGGACAGCATGGAGAGAAAAGAAAACCAAAGACTTGGGCAGTTATAGATCTGAATCCTCCAGGACATGTGACCAACTCCTTTAGAAGAATATACATGCAGGCTGGGCGCGGTGGCTCACACCTGTAATCCCAGCACTTTGGGAGGCTGAGGTGGGCAGATCACCTGAGGTCAGGAGGTCGAGACCAGCTTGGCCAACATGGTGAAACCCCGTCTCTACTAAAAATACAAAAATTAGCCAGACGTGGTAGCACATGCCTGTAATCCCAGCTACTCAGGAGGCTGAGGCATGAGAATCTGTTGAACCCGGGAGGCAGAGGTTGCAGTGAGCCAAGATTGTGCCGTTGCACTCCACCCTGGGCAACAGAGTAAGACTGTCTCAAAGAAAAAAAAAAAAGGAAGAATGAAGAATATACATGAATTGCCAGCTTTGCCAGCTTCTTTGAGTTATAACTTGGGAAAAGTGTCTCAAGAACTCTGAGACATTTAAGTTTAGAAAATAATTCAGCTTTCAGTTGGGGAACCACACCCAGAAGAAAAGTACTTCACTAATTAATAAAATCTACACACAAAGCAGAAAAAATTTATAAATATCTCTTTGGAATTATGTATGAGGGAAATCCTCAAATGTTAAATTCAAAGTTGGATAATAAACGGTGAAATGAATTGTACTGTACCCAATATTATGAATTTAAGTTCTATAAAATATTATCAATAATATCTTTGTTTTGTATGCTATTGTTATTGCTTTAGTTCAGCAACTACAGAAATAGTTGTGAGGTCTTTCACAGGTTTGCTGGGATGCTGTGATTCTGATTTCCCCATGATCATCAGTGTTTCTTCCTGGGGAATTCTCAGTTACGTAGCTCCTTTGCAGTCTCCTTTGCTGGATCCTTCTGTTATGCGCGTCTGTGTGAAGAGACCACCAAACAGGCTTTGTGTGAGAAACGTGGCTGTTTATTTCACCTGGGTGCAGGCAGGCTGAGTCCGAAAAGAGAGTCAGCGAAGGGAGATAAGGGTGGGACCGTTTTATAGGATTTGGGTAGGTAAAGGAAAATTACAGTCAAAGGGGGGTTGTTCTCTGGCGGGCAGGAGTCGGGGTCACAAGGTGCTCAGTGGGGAGGTTTTAGCCAGGATGAGCCAGGAAAAGGAATTTCACAAGATAATATCATCGCTTAAGGCAAGGACCGGCCATTTTCACTTCTTTTGTGGTGGAATGTCATTGGTTAAGGCGAGGCAGGGCATTTGCACTTCTTTTGTGATTCTTCAGTTACTTCAGGCCATCCGGGCTTATACGTGCAAGTCATAGGGGATGCGATGGCTTGACTTGTCAGAGAGGCCTGACACCTTCTCTAACCAATCTTAAAATGCAGGAGTTTCTATGACTTTCATTCACTCTTTCATTAAAAACAAATGTTGGCCATTCTGACATGAAGTCAGGATTGAAATATGAAAAGATCAGGTCACAGGAATACGAAGACAACCAGGATTTGTAATTGACCAGGATATGGTGCTACCCTAAAAGAGGTCTTCTTTTCTGGGGGACAGGGACACAGATGTTTAATGTTACTCCTGTGATTCAAACACTGTAGGAGGCTGAGGTGGGCGAATTGCTTGAGCTCAAGAGTTCAAGGTCAGCCTGGGCAACATGGCAAAACCCCGTCTTTACAAAAACAAAAACACAAACAAAAATTAGCCGAGCATGGTGGCGTGCATCTGTAGTCCCAGCCACTCAGGAGACTGAGGCGGAGGATCCCTTGAGCCCCGGGAAGTCAAGGCGGCAGTGAGCCGTGATCGCACCACTGCACTCCAGCCTGGGCAACAGAGTGAGACCCTGTCTCAAACAAAAACAAAAAGCAAATATTTATAGAAGGCATTTGAATAAGAAGAAAAGATTGGATCCAGTTTCTAGTGGGTAAGGCAGATGAGAACAGAGTAGACAAACAAACAAGGTAATTGTAATTTCAAGCAGTGCCATAACATGAACACTGGATGAGATAAGGTGGAACTGAGTGGGGCCTCTCTGCATAGGGTGGTCAGGGGCCTCTTCTCTGAGAGAGGTCTGGGTGGGACCCTTAAAGGATGAGTCACAGTCATCAGTCATGCAAAGATGTGAAGGAAGAGTGGCCCAGGCAGAGGGAACAGCAAGTGCAAAGGGCTGGAGGCAATAAAGGCTTTGGCATAGCTGAGGGTGTAAAGGAACAGAACATGCCTGGAGTAGCCTAGGGGGTCATCATGAGCACAGCGCTAGAGGCATGAGGAAGGGTGGATCTTCAGTTCCTGCCTTGTGCGACCAGAGAAGGGTGTCTGCCGTGGAGAGCCAGGAGCTGACTTACGCTGTGAAACAATAATTTGCCATGCATTGCGAATGGATCAGAGGATGGCAAGAATGGGAGCAAGATGAGTCAGAATTGAGAGAGGGTGATGGTTTGGAGTAGGTTGGTGGCATTGAGGAGGAGCATAAAGGGGTGAAGTGTGAGGTGTAGTTTGGAGAGGTAATGGACAGGAGTTGCTGATGGATTTGAATTTGAGGGATGGTGCAGGAAAAGGAGAAATCAAGGATCACTCATAGCTTTCTAGCTGTGGCAGAGTGTGGGACCATTTGCTGAGTTAAGGATGTCTGGGAGAAGAGGCTGGATCAGAACAGAATCAATTTTGGATCAGTTTTGATGAAACCCCATGAGTTCCTCCCTGGATCCCCAATAATCGGAGAACGTATTTTGTTTCTAAACACGTATGGAATATTGTGGATTTTTTTTTTTTTTTTTTGGTAACAGCTTCATTCAGGTATAATTAACGTACTATGCAATTCACCTGTTTCAAATAGATAATTCAATGGTTTTCAGTATATCCACAGAGTTGTGCAACTACTACTACAATCAATTTTAGAATATTTTCATTACCCTAAAAGAAACTGTACCCTATTGCAGTCACTCCTCCTTCATTCTTCACATCTGCCTTCCTCACTCCAAACCTTAGGCAGCCACTAACGTAGTTTCTGTCTCTAGATTTATGTGTTGTGGACATTTGTGTAAGTGGAACCTATGGTTATATGGGACCCTTTGTTCCTGACTTCTTTCACTTAGTCTTGAAGGTTCAACCATATTGTTGCATGAAGGCGTTTGAATAAAAAGAAAAGGAATACAATGATTGTATTCCTTTGTATTGTGGAATAATATTTGTATTCTTTTGTATTGTGGAATAATATTTCCTTTGTTTTTATGAAATAATATTTCATACAATATTATAACATTTTATGGATCCATTTATCGGTTAATGGGCATTTGGGTTTATCTTAGTCTGTTTGGCTGCCATAACACTCGCTGTGGTCTGAGTGGCTTAAACAACAGCAGTTATTTCTCACAGTTCTGGAGTCTGGAAGTGTGTGATCAAGTTGCTGGCTGATTCAGTTCTCAGTGAGGGAGCTCTTGCAGGGCGCCATCTTTATGCTGGATCCTCCTGCGGCAGAGAGAGATGATCTCTCTCCTGTCTCTTCTTCTAACAGCACCAATTCCATTCGCAAAGTCTTGTCCCTCATGACCTAATTACCTCCCAAAAGCCCCACCTTCAAATATCATCACAATGGGGATTAAGACTTCAACATATGAATTTTGGAGACATTGCATTCATAGTGAGGTGGTTTCCACTTTTGGGGTATTATGAATAATGTTGTTAGGAATATTTGTGTGCAGATTTTTGTGTAGATATCCAGGAGTTTTGTTTCAACATGAGAATTTTGCAGTGCTTTTAGGACAGTGTTTGTAGGACAAAACAAGCTGCTGCCCTTGGTTCCGTGCCGTCTTCTCGCAGCTGACCATCCTGTGACCTTTGCCCATCCTGTGACCTTTGCCACTGAGTTTAGGAGACTCCATTCCACTGTAGACAAACCAACCTGAACCCTCATGTCTCCACCTCGTGTCTCTTTCTGTTTTGTATTCAGCTGCTACATATTTCAGGAGGAAAGGCCCTGCGGTTGGTCTGTTGGTGAGCATTTATGTGGGAGTTGGCTCACATTGTTGATGTGTGAAGAATGATGCTGTTGGCTCATGAGAGTGTGGGGCGGCTTCCTGGAGGAAGGAGGACAGCCTAACATGTATCACGAGAGGGAAGCTATGAGGACAAGAGAAGCTGCAGCCAGGAGGGAGTCCTGCGTGGGACCTCCAGCTCTCCACTTCCTAACTTGGGCAGATTGCTGAAACTTCCTGACTTTCATCTGTAAAATGGCAATGCCAAGTAAGATTTATTTCATCAAGCTGTTGCTAGGAGTAAATAAGATCATGCTGAGCACTGTCCTGGTGTATAGTAATTTCTCAATAGTGGACGTTTATTATTATTTTTATGTAGCTACCTCTTCATGGGCTACAGATTATTCAACTCAACATAAATTCATTTGTCTCCGGTCAGTCTGGCCATCTGTCAAGTCTGGTGATTCTCTCACCCTCCATCAACAACACATGGAGGTCAGCAATGTGGCTCATGCCTGCAATCCCAGTGTTTTGGAAAGCTGAGGCAGGAGGATCAGTTGAGCCCAGGAGTTCAAGACCAGTCAGGGCACCATAGTGAGACCTCATCTCTACACAAAATTAAAAAAATAGCTGAGTGTGGTGGCATGTGCCTGTGGTTCCAGCTACTCAGGAGGCAGAGGTGGGAGGATTGCTTGGGCCTGGGAGGTTGAGGCTGCAATGAGCCGTGACCGCGCCACTGTACTCCAGCCTGAGTGATAGAGGGAAAAAACAAACAAACAAACACACACACACACAAAAAACCCAACACATGGATAATAAGATATGCTTCATACGTTATTATAGAGGTTAAATGAGATAAGAACTGTACAGGATTTGGCATAAAATATATCATCAATCAATGATAGCTATGATGGTGGTGACTGTCCCTTTGTTAAGAATGTATCTTTTTTTTTTTTTTTTTTTAACTTTAAGTTCTGGGATACATGTGCAGAACGTGCAGGTTTGTTACACAAGTATACATGTGCCATAGTGGTTTGCTGCACCCATCAACCCGTCATCTACATCAGGTATTTCTCCTAATGCAATCCTTCCCCTAGCCCCCTCCTCCCCTATAGGCCCCCATGTGTGATGCCTCCTGCCCCATGTCCATGTGTTCTCATTGTTCAACTCCCACTTACAAGTGAGAACCTGCAGTGTTTGGTTTTCTGTTCCTGTGTTAGTTTGCTGAGAATGATGGTTTCCAGCTTCATCCACATCCCTGCAAGGAACGTATCTTTTGAACGCCTACTGTGAATTGCTGTTCTAGTCATGGGAATGCAGCAGTGAATAGAATGAAGTCTCTGCCCTTGAGGAATCCGCGTTTTCACCATCACTGTTATTATTGCCAATCTGGTCTGTGCTGTTAGGAACAAAAGGGAAAGGAGAACTAGGCATATCTCAGGTGATGCCTAAGTAGGAACATTGGCTGTATTTCTACTTAAAGCAGGCTTGGGACTTTGGACTTTGGTCTCTTTCCCCTTCATAGGAACAGATAAACAAAAATCCGGAAGAATTCAGGCTGTTAGGATCAGAGCCTGTTGACTCTCCCCTTGAACTTTCCCATAGTCTTTGCCTGGGTCCCTGAAGAGTCCCACTGTTCAGTCAAGGCTGCCTGTTCACAGACTATGGTGATAAATTCTGCTCCGTGTGTACCGTTTTAATTTGAATTGCCTGCAAACCTAAAAATTGTTATTGATGTTTTTAACTGTTTACTAGTGTGGCAGCGACTATGATTTGTGCTTTAATATGTTTTTCAAAGCCCATTTACTTTGTAAGTTCAATTCTAAAGTGCTCAGGGGGGTTCCCAAGTGGCAGACGCTAATGGACGACTGTGCTGGATGGCCTGTCGGAAGATGGCAGTAGAGACACGTGTATGCAGACCTGGATCTCTTAGGCAGGGTTTGTCACACCTTACAGTATTCAAAAAACAAACTTATTGTTGCTCTTGTTTGGTTTTTCATGTAGGTTTCACAGATAATCCACTTAGGTTTTTCTTCTGGTGCCCTGAGAGGTCTGCATCCTTCCAGGAACAGGACATTTTAAGGGATCCATTTGTAAAAGTAGACAAGATTGTTTGCAGATAGGGTCTTCCGTCCCTTAGCAATTGCTCAGTAAATGGTTGCTGATTGACTTACGGTAGTAGATTAAAAGTGATTAACAAGAAGCAAAGTGATGGTGCCTACCTTGCAGGTTTTTAATAGGTTTTAAGCTTATTTATAGGTTTGTGAACAATCCAGAACATTGAATGAAAAAGGACTGGCAAGAAGAGGATGGACACGAAAGTGGATTTTATTTGATTACAGATATTAAGATTCTTGTCCTGGATCATTTTTGTCATCTCTGCAAGGACGATCAGAGTAGAGCCCTGCTGCCCTTGCAGGAAAGAAAAGCCTCTGCAGCTTCTTTCCAGCGTCTTTGAGAAAATGTTTATGTTGCATGATCTGCTGACTGCCACTTGGTGCCCTGTATGGATTTTCTAGACAGTTTGATGGGCAAGAAGAAAATATGGAGACGCTTCGGAATCCACGACACGAGTCTACTTTCCAGCTTCAGCTCTGTCATAACCCAAAGAGGGGTTTCAAAAACAGAAGGAAAACATGCACCACGATGATAAAGTGGAATGTTAGGAGTGAAAAAAGAGGGTAGTGGAGAACATACGCTTCTGCTGCATGAAATGGCTGAGTGTCTCTTGCACAGGCATTTGCATGCAGGGTCAGCTACATAATGTGCCCAGGACAAAAGGAAAATATGGGGCCTCTCATTCTCTCTTGCAAAATTACTGAGGATTTCAAGTTGGTGAAGCAGAGGATTATATCAAGCACAGGAATGGTTCTGAGTATGGACCCTGCTCATGTGCATAGGTTTTAGCCCTATGAAGCCAGCAGTGTGTGTGTGGTGTGTGTGTGTGTGTGTGTGTGTGAGAGAGAGAGAGATGGAAACAGAGACACACACAAATATACACATGAGAGAGGGAGAAGTTTTCTTAATATTCTATTTTCACTGCTTTACGTTTTAAGGCAGAGATTCTCCACTTTTGCACTAACGACATCTTGGAACAGATAATTCTTAGTTGTGGGGGTCATCCTGTGCATCACAGGGTGCTCAGCCTTCTCCTTCTTATTCTTTACCCACTACATGCCAGCAACACCTCCCAGTGCCAGTTTTGACCATCAGAAATATCTTCAGACATTTGTCACATGTTTCTTTGTGGGGCAAAATCACCCTGGTTGAGAATAACTACTTTAAGATAAGATTTACCACATTCCCAAAGAGAGCTTAATGGCTTATCTTTCTTTCTTTTTTCCTTACCCAAGCATGAATAAAAGTATGAAAGACCCGAGCCCAGTGGGAGCAAAATACCAACTATCCATACTAGGCTCATCTGGTTTGGGGTGAAGGCACATCCGGGTTCTTCATATGCGTAGCTTGTTCTGGCTGCCTTGGGTGAATATACATTTCACAGACTGTCTGTTCTCTGAGCCCTGAAAATGTATCCTTTAATCTTCAACTCAGAAAACCCCTTGACTCTGGAATGAGACACCAAAGGCCTTCCAGTGACAGGCGGGGAGTGGGCTGTTTGGATTGCTAATTTGTTTTCACTCTTTAGTCTGTTTTTCCTTCATGCTGATGTTCCTCTTTAGACCTGGAGTATGAATAATTCTGCATAGCCTGAGGGGAGAAGCAGGCGGCCTGCTTGTAGAGTTGTTTGTACTGTAATGAAATAGAAAGTTTAAAAGCTTACTGAGCCTGAGCAGTTGAAAAGGGAGGGAGGTCTAGTAAGCACTTTCAAAATTACTCATAAAATATGACAAATTCTGGATGTCTCTTGGTGGTCAGGGAAATGAATCACCTATTTCACTTAACAAAGACACCCCCAAGCAGAACAGCTCCCCGAATGTCAAGTCCAAATGCAGAGAGGTCCAATCAAGAATGCTCATCAAGATAGCCTTCCTAACTCTGTATTTCATGAATTGTAAACCTGAAAGCCAAAGTCAGCCCTGACATTTTCTGGCTTGTAAGTAGTAACTTGACAGCTACTGTCTGAGCTATCTCACCTCTTCTACTTCATATTCAGAGAGGTTCTGGTCTGGAGATGGTTGGGCTTATTAAAACTTAATGACAAAAAATTTAAGGACCTTACGCTTGAGTGCTTTGCTGAACCTTTAGTTGAGTTAACTAGCCACAGGCTGGACATCTCCTTCAGGACAGCTGTTCTGAAAATGTACAGGTTTATTAAGTGCTGCATGGCTACATTGTATTATAAATATTCATTTATGTGAAAGTGACCCTTTCAAACTGTGAGCTCTTTAAGGCCTATGAATTCCCAGCAAATAAAACAATGCCTACCCTATAGTAAATGCTCAATTAATGACCTGAACTGATTTCAAGCCATAAAATAGATGAGATGAAAGAGTGGATCAGTTAAAAACATCCTCATTAGTTTGTACCACTGCACTGCAGCCTGGGCAACAGAGCAACACCCTGTCTCAAAACAAACAGACAAACAAACGAAAAACATTCCAGTTAATGGAAGGACAAATTAGCAACCTACCATTTTAATAAAAGAAGAAAGGCAACAGCGTGGCAGAAGAGAAGAGTTTTAACTGCTCTTTCTCCCCTTTCATGGAAGGAATCTTTGACTACCGGAAATCGCATAACACACTCAAGTTTGGACTGATGGATCATGAATACTAGCACCGGGAAGATTTATTTTTCTTGCAGCTGTAATATGCCGAGGGAACGGAAGAATTAGAATATTCTCCTCTCCTCCTTTCACATGGAACTGGCTGCCTAAGAATCTGCTCTAAGTGTTACAGGAAAGGGGTCCCGATCCAGACCCCAAGAGAAGGTTCTTGGATCTCACACAAGGAAGAATTCAGAGAGAGTCCATAGAGTTAAGTGAAAGCAAGTTTATTAGGAAATTAAAGGAATAAAATAATGGCTACTCCATAGACAGAGCAACCTCGAGGGCTGCTGGTTGCCCATTTTTATGGTTATTTCTTGATGATATGCTACACAAGGGTGGATCATTCATGCCATATAGGCATGTAGATAACCAGCAGTGATACGAACAGTTCTTTGTCCATAGACATGCAAGTAAATTTTGTTCTCTGGAAATACACCATTGGTATTTCTCCATAACCTATTTTAGACCACATAGGGTAACTTCCTGACGTTGCCATGGCATTTGTAAACTGTCATGCACTGGTGGGAATGTAGCAGTAAGGACAACCAGAGGTCTCTCTCGTCTCCCTCTTGGTTTTGGTGGGTTTTTCCAGCTTCTTTACTGCAACCTGTTTTTATCAGCGAGGTCTTTCTACCCTGTATGTTGTGCTGACCTCCTATCTCATCCTGTGACTTAGAATGCCTTAACTGTCTGGGAATGCAGCCCAGCAGGTCTCAGCCTCATTTTACCCACCTCCTGTTCAAGATGGAGTTGTTCTGGTTCAAACACCTCTGACATAAGGGTAAATCGCTAGAAAGACTGAGAAGACTTTAGGAGTGGAAGTGGGGAGAGAACAAGGTAGAGACAAGACAGGAGGGGTGATTTGAGGCCCACCTGAGGTGGACTTCATGGATTCTTCAATAAGGAAAGTAAAGAACAATTTTGTACTGTTCTCTGGGTTTTATAATTTTAAAAATAGAATACAATCACAAATCTCAGATATAAAATGAATACACATTAGAGATTTTATTTAAATCATTAATTAATGAGAGAACTAGTAAGATGTTACAACTAGTTCAAAGGAAAAGTTAAAGAACCAGCAAATAACGCTGCAATAAATTTACAAATAGATGTAAAACTTTCTCTTTCCACAGTGGGGGAGGAAAACCAATGGTATATTTTTAGAGAACAAAATTGACTTGCGTGTCTGTGGATGAAGAACTGCTTGTGTCACTACCAATTACCCACAACTGAAAGAGTTGTAAAACAGTGAAAGTCAAGGAAAGGCACAGAGACCTCATAGAATCACATAACCTGAAATGATGTATTTAGACAAGCCCTAGTTCTCCATTGAAGACACCTTACAATAACTTTGGTCCATTTCCAAGTACTTTATATTTTTGGTTCTATTTATATATGTTTGATTGTCTGATAGTAACACTTTCTTTGATGTAACAGACTGTACTTTCAGGAAAAGAAACTGAGCTGTAACTTCCTCTTCGAACAATTTCAGCAAGCCAGGATGAAACATTTGTGGATAGTGTCTGAGTCCATTTAGAGTTTCTATACAGAAATACCTGAGGCTGGGTAATTTATGAAGAAAAAAATGCTTATTTGGCTTGTGATTCTGATGGCTGGAAGATTGGGCATCTGCTGAAAGACTCAGGCTGCTTCTGCTCCCGGTGGAAGATGAAGGGAAGCTGGCGTGTGTAGAAATCACATGGGTGAGAAAGGAGGCAAGAGAGAGAGGAGAGGTACCAGGCTCTTTTTAACAACCAGCTCTCACAGCTACTAATAGAGCCAGAGCTTATTCATGACCGTGAAGACAGCGTCAAGCCATTCATAAAAATCCATCCTGGCTGGGCACGGTGGCTCACGCCTGTAATCCCAGCACTTTGGGAGGCTGAGGTGGGTGGATCATGAGGTCAGGAGATCAAGACCATCTTGGCCAACATGGTGAAACCCCATCTCTACTAAAAATACAAAAAATAAAATAATAAAATAAAATAAAATAAAATAATTAGCCGGACGTGGTGGCAGGTACCTGTAGTCCCAGCTACTCAGGAGGCTGAGGCAGGAGAATTGCTTGAACCTGGGAGCTGGAGGTTCCAGTGAGCTGAGACCACACCACTTCACTGTAGCCTGGCAACAGAGTGAGACTCTGTCTAAAAACAACAACAACAACAACAACAACAACAACAAAAACCAAAATCCATCGCCATGACTCAAACACTTCGTACTTCCTATTAGGTTCTGCCTCCAACAATGGGGATAATTTTAATATGAGGCTTGGGGAGACAAACATCTAAACTATAGTGGGTAGCTCTCAGGTTAAGGGGGGGAAGGGTGAGCAGAAGTCCATTTTGTGTACATAGGTATACCTCCTCTGAGACAACAGTTACAGTTAAATTTTGGACCAAGTTTTAACCTAAGTTGTTGTATCTAGTGTAGTCTCTACCCTACCTTGAGCTACATCCTGTGGGCACATGAAAGTCTTGAAAGGTTACAATTTGGAGCTCCTTCAAGAGCAGAAAAGCATAGCATCCCTCTTCCACAATTTTTTTTAGTGCTCCTGTGGGTAGGCTCTGCTAGGTATTAGGGGAGGAAGAAGTGTCTATCAGAACAGTCCTTAATGTGAAAAGGACTTGGATAATGGAGAGGTGGTCTTTGAAGTGAAAGGAACATCATGAGAGGAGAGCGCTCAGAAACCTCTACAGTAATGGTTTTCTGAGAACATGCGTTCTTTCTTTTTGTTAAAATAATTAATTAGGAGGCCATTAGACTGGCTCCTATGTAAGCAAATGGAAACCCAAGTCAGTGTAAATGGTCATATTCTAGGAAAATGAAACTTAAGCTTAACCAACCCGAACTGCCAATTAATTTCTAATTAGGGACTTTCCACCGGAATGGTCCACATTAGACTTCTGCTGCATTTTAACCAACTGTATTTTCTTTACCTTGCTTCTGAGAGTCACCCTATGAAAGTTTCACCCTATGAAAGTTTTATCCTATGAAAATCTTCCCCTCATGCCCTATTGGCGGAGAGCACCAACCACCTGCAATCTGGAGCTGCCTGATTCATGAATTGCTATCTGCTCAAATAAAATTTTAATGTGGCTAACTTTATCTTTTAACACTTTCATCAAAGTATTGTCACAAGGATGTAAAAATATATATAGCTGAAAATTCAGTTCTGATTGGTTTTTGTTGACTTCATAGCTCAGACCAAAAGAGGTCGTTTAAAGTTGAGTGGTGAAAATAGAAAAGAAACTTGTACTTTTTTTTTTTTTTTTTGAGATAGGGTCTCATTCTATCACCCAGGCTGAAACTCAGTGGCACAATCATGGCTCACTGCAGCCTTGACCTCTTGGGCTAAAGTGATTCTCCTGTCTCAGCCTCCCCAGTAGCTGGGACTACAGGCATGCACCATCATGTGAAGCTAATTTTTAAAAATTTTTGTAGAGGTGGGGTCTTGCTATGTTGCTCAGGCTGGTCTCAAACTCCTGTGCTCAAATAATCCTCCCACCTTGGCTTCCCAAAGTGCTGGGATTACAGGCACGAGAGGAATTTATACTTTTTAAAGATGGAGACATGGATATTTAGTTAGGAAAACCAATGTGCCTGAAGCGGCTCAGTATTTCTGAGTCATGAGATCATGGATGAAATTAGTGGTGAATACAAAATCATCCTCCGGGTTTGGATTGAAAGGTGACTCTTGAGGATTTACTTTTTGATGGGGCATTTAGTGCAAGCTATTGCTTTAAATCACAAAGCTCTATCTGCTTGCTCACTTTTTTTGCTCTTTCTCCAGTAAGTAAACATTGGTGGAGAGGTTTATCCTCTCCTTGCATTAGAATTTTTGAAAATCCATTATGAATAATAGTAGTTAACCGAACTCCAAGCCTTAGCACCATGGAAATTGAACAATTTGGTCTGAAAAGCAAGGAAGAAGACACCAACATTCCTTTAAAACCTTTAAGTTTTTTTTTTAAAAATACAACGTGTTGCTACATTACATCTGTGCATTACAGATAGCTTGAAAGTCAGACATAATTTGTGTTTCTAACTAATTTTCATAATTTTAGCTTTAATGCAAAATAGCTGGGGTTTTTGGATTGGGTTAGAATCTTGCTGTAAAAGTATGAAAATGAAACTGTAGATTTGATCTCCTTTCTTAGTAAACATACAGACAAAAATATGTCTGTGAAGCTTGAGAGCATATGATAATTTTTTTTCTTATGGGAATACTTAGCACAATAACAAAGTAACCCAGAATGGAGAATTACTTCTTTCTACATTGTATTTATATCAAGTGCAATATCTCAAAAAGAAGTTGGCTCAGAATCATTGATTTAAAATAGGTCATTGGTGAATTAATGAAACGTAACACCCCAAATTCTCAGCTGAATTAAATAAATAAGCCAGATAGAACCCCTGGTAGATACAAATGTCTAGTTTATATCTCCCAAGTTACTAAGACAGTGATTACTGAATCGGGGAAGAAGGGTAGAGTTTGACACATGGAGTGATTTATGAGTCCCTGTTACATGGGAAAACATCAGGCTGAAATCAATTCAGGTTTTACTTGCATTGTATTCTCTTTCAAACTGTACGAGGATTCAGGAATAGTCGGTATGTTAGGTGTGCAAAGATACAAATTCACATTGTGTGCTTGGAAGTGTTTCTCCTCCTGTAGGTGAGTCTCAATAGTGCATGAGTAAGATTGAGGAGGACAGATGAGGTGGTCTCCACTGCTTAATCAACACTAGAAGCTGAAGTTGAAAAGTGACAATGGATAATTAAAGATATTTTAGCATTCTGTTTGGCACCTAGAAAAAGTGGGAGTTATGTTTTTTGAGAATTGTGCATTTAGATTTACCACACCTATAGGACAGCTGGAAAGAAGACAAGTGAGAAAAACAGAGACACAGAGAAGGGCCTTAATTCCTTAGTGGTCGCACATTCCTAGGCTACCAAGTGATGGCCAGGTCCTTGGCTGTCATTTGGTCTTCAAGTTCTCTGTTGCTTGTAAAAGAGATTAAGGGCTAAAGTGCTCCCTGGTGAGGTGGAAACATCAACTTTTGCTTGACCTGATAGAACCGTAAGGCTGGAATATCCCTGGATGGCTGTTCCAGAAGAGCCAGCTTATCCATCCATTGCTGTTATTCTTATTACTAAAAATTTATTTCCACTTGACAACAGTGGCTGCTGTAAAATCGCCTCTCCAGTGACAGTTGTTTCAAGGAGCAGAACTGCCTGAAGTCCCAGAGTGTCTGCTAATGGCTGTCTTCTGAGTGCCTCCCAGATGGCTGGGGGATCATGGTCTCTGGGATTTCCCCTTCTTGTCTGGGGTATGAGATTGACGGTAGAGACGATGCCAGGTCCAAGGAGCTCCTGAGGGAGGATAGCACAGATATTCTGAGTGGGAAATGGAAGGGCTAGAATCACAGTGGTGCCATAAACTTGAAATTGAGTGTTGGGAATAGAGACGTTGAGAAGACAGCTGAAATAATTGAATAATATTAACAGTGTTACCAACCTTAAGGTAACTCCTTCTAATTACATATAGGAACAATTGGACTGTGACTCGTGAAGTCATTCCTTATATTTTGAGACCTAGAATCTGTAAGACAGAAAAATATTTCACAGAGCAGTGAGACTGTCCCTTGCAACATCAGCCGGGTATAGTTGATGGCCATGGAATGACCTAAGAGGTGTGAGTGTGAGCTAGTGAGACTGGCTCTTGTGTGAGGGTTAAGTAATTTATGACTTCTTCGTGGTTACACTTCATTTAATGTTCTGAAAACAGTGAAACACAAAACCAGTGGGAGGCAAGAGAAAACCCTCTTTCATCCTCATCAGTGGCTGAAACATCTCAACTCAGAGTTGGCCCACCCATGCCTCTCAAATCTTACAGCAACTCTTTAAACTGGGGGAAAAAAGGGATTCAAATTCACCCAATCTTTAAGCAAATTATTTTTCTTTAAAACAATTAATTAATTTAATTGTTTAATTTAATTAATTAATTTAATAGGGTTCAGAACACATTACACCAAGTCATCCCAAAATATGCCTCTTTGGCCTAAGGATTATTTTGAGCTGGTTATTTTGAGAACCTGCAGACACAGGAGACACTTTGAAAACAGAAGTTACCTTTTTGTAAGAGAAATTTATACCTATGAAGGAAATCTTCACTTTTAAGGATATCTCCCTCTCTGCACCAGGAAGAGAGGGCTGACTAAATCACTAGAGACTCTCATCAGTGGAGAAAGTGTGGACTTAAATCTGCAAAATAAACCTGGTTCTTGTTTATTGCACTTTTCCTGACCACCTCCCCATAACCATTTCTTTCGCCACACTCCTCTTTCTTTATTTCAGGGTACAATAGTATGTAAGCCTGAAGTTGAAGACAATTCTTTATCTATAGTCTTGAGATTTAATCTTTGAGATTTCCCAAAGTTATTGCCCATGTATTAACATGTATATAGGAGGTAAACATGTTATTAAACTTCTGTTTATTTTTCTCTTGTTAATCTGTCTTTTGCTGCAGGGAATCTCAGCTAAGAACCATGGAGGGTAGAGAAGAAATTATTTTTCCTCTCTTTTACTTACTTGCACAAGGCAAAACTTTTAAGTTAGCACATACAAATGTGGAGGAAAAGTAAGTTTCCATCCCCAACCCCTAATTCTTCTTCCCAAAGACAATAGCTGAGAATATTTTCTGGTATAAGCTACCAGAGGCAATCTTTCCAAATTGAAATGTGTATGTGTATATTTATGGATCTATCATCTTTTTGATACACACACAAAGTGTGTGTTTCCCTACCTTCATAACTATTAGCATATTATACATACTGTTCTGCATTTTGCTTTTTTACATATCTCGAATAGCATTTCCTATGTTTAACTGTCTCATTTTTTAATGCCATAGTGAATATTTTAATACACTTTTCTTTGTACATAAATAAAAATAAATCTGTGGGATCAGTTCCAAAAGAGTAGAACTGCTGTGTCAAAGAGTATATGCATTTTAAATTTTGATATATATTGACAAAATTTCTTCCAATTCATACTTGCAAGGGAGAAAAGAGATTGTTTTCTGTCTACCCATCTAGATTCTATGGTTGAGACCCATGAATCAAACTGATAAAAGGTCGATAAGAGAAAAAGGTTTTAATTACAGATGTATGTATGGGAGTTCATAAAGAAAATGATGGGTGAAGGAGGTGGCTACAAGATTGAGGCTTATACACTATTTTTGGGTAACTAAAGAAAAAAGGATTTGGGGCTTTTGAGCAGGGCAGCAAATTATGGAAAGGTGAGGGTGTGACTGCCCAATAGGTTCACTTTGCCCACTGCCTAGACAGAACTGATTTGTCAAGACAGGGGAATTGCAATGGAGAAAGAGTAATTCACACAGAGCCGGCTGTGCGGGAGACCCATGTTTTATTATCACTCAAATCAGTCTCCCCAAGCGTCTGCGGTTCAGAGTTTTTAAAGGTAATTTGGGGGGGTAGGGGCTTGGGATGTGGGGAGTGCTGATTGGTCAGGTTGGAGATGGAATCGTAGGGGGTCGAAGTGAGTTTTTCTTGCTGTTTTCTGTTTCTGGGTGGGCTGGCAGGACTGGCTGAGGCAGATTACCAATCTGGGTGATGCCAGCTGATCCATCAAGTGCAGGGCCTGAAAAATATCTTAAGCACCAATCTTAGGTTTTACAACAGTGATGTTATCCCCAGGAGCATTTTGGGGAGGTTCAGATTCTTGGACCCTAAACTGTAATTTCTAATCTTTTTTTTTTTTTTTTTTTTTTTGAGGCAGAGTCTCACTCTGTCGCCGGGGCTGGAGTGCAGTGGCCGGATCTCAGCTCACTGCAAGCTCCGCCTCCCGGGTTGACGCCATTCTCCTGCCTCAGCCTCCCGAGTACCTGGGACTACAGGCGCCCGCCACTTCGCCCGGCTAGTTTTGTATTTTAGTAGAGACGGGGTTTCACCGTGTTAGCCAGGATGGTCTCGATCTCCTGACCTCGTGATCCGCCCGTCTCGGCCTCCCAAAAGTGCTGGGATTACAGGCTTGAGCCACTGCGCCGGCCGTAATTTCTAATCTTGTATTTGATTTGTTAGTTATGCAAAGGCAGACTGGTCCCCAGGCAAGAACGGGGTCTTTTTGGGAAAGGAGTTTTCTTTTTTTCTTTTTTGAGACGGAGTCTCGCTCTGTCACCCAGGCTGGAGTGCAGTGGCGCGATCTTGGCTCACTGCAAGCTGCACCTCCTGGGTTCACGCTGTTCTCCTGCCTCAGCCTCCCGAGTAGCTGGGACCATAGGCGCCCGCCACCACGCCAGGCTAACTTTTTGTATTTTTAGTAGAGACAGGATTTCACCATGTTAGCCAGGATGATCTGGATCTCCTGACCTCATGATCCGCCCACCTGGGCCTCTCAAAGTGCTGGGATTACAGGTGTGAGCCACCGTGCCCGGTCTGGAAAGGACTTTTATCAATTTTGTTTTAGAGTCAAACCATGAACTGAATTTCTTCCCAAAGTTAGTTCGGCCTATGCCAGGAATGAACAAGAACAGCTTAAAGGTTAGAAGCAAGATGGAGTTGGTAAGGTCTGATTTCTTTCATTATCATAATTTCCTTGGTTATAATTTTGCAAAGGTGGTTTCAAGGAGAGAAAATGTTTGGTAACTAAAGATTGTCTTTTATTCAGATAAGAGTCTCTCATGTGATAAGAATTGTCTCTGGAAATAGCTGTCTCCCTAGTTAGGAGACATCTTTACAAATGGAAATTTCTTTAAAAAAAAATTTCCTTTATGCAAGGGGAAATGTATATACTGTTTTTAGGCATTTTGAGGGAGATAAAGAGGTTTTTCTGTATCTGCTGGTTCTCAGTTGCCTTTAGCTCAGAATATTCTCTATGCCAAAGTGGCATATTTGGGGCCACATATTCTTCACACTCACACCAGCAATGCATCCAAGTTGTTTCTTCCTTAACTCTTGCTCACATAGCCCAGGTTTTTGATGGAGCTAACAACAATTTAATGTCTTCTTTCTATCTCTCTCTTCCACCTATCCAAAGTGAGATTTTTATGTAATATTAGCAACTTTCAAAAAACAAGTTGTTGCCTAGATAATGCAGCTCTTCTCACATACTGTTCCTGTTGTCTGAAGTTATGGGAGCTGCAGTATTAACAGAATAAATGCAGTTGATTTGATTCGGTAGAAAGGGCTTGAATTTAATCTAATATTTGCTTCTAATTTGATTATATGATTGTCCTAAGTCCCACTACTGAAAGCAAGAGGACATAGTTCTTACTTCCGGGTAGCTTAAATTGTTTAGCAATTAAAAGGAAAACAAAAGACCTGGAAAAATTGTTAGTAAGATGCTTTGAAGTATTTGTGGACAAAAGTGTATATCTGGATATATATCTCTTTTCGGCATACACAATTGCATGAAAATCAACATATACTTGTTTGCCTGAGGCTTGAATGGAATCTGAATGTGGTAAAAAGTAAAGGAATAGACCAGCAGTGAATCGAAGCTGTCCTTTTGGTGGTCAATTCCAAGGGAGTGAGGAGCAGATTGAAATTGAGCAATCAGAAGAATATAGTTGGCTTTTCAGGAATTTGGTTGTCATAGGAAAGGAGAAGGAAAGGAAAATAGGAAAGGAGAGTCATTGGAAAAGAGAAAATACAAGACTCAGAGAAAAAGGTTGTGGTGGAGCTCAGAGAGGCTGGGCTCCCAGGTATGAGAGGAAAGGAGGGAGGACCCTGCTGAGAAAGGGGAATGGGCAATTAGTGATGTCCATTGAGATAGCTCAGAGCAGAGGTAAGAGGAGTTGAAGTTTGTTTAATAGAGGGGATAGAGGACTCAGATGTCAGCCAGGTGTTAACCCTGGGTCAACCACCCCTAGGTTTATAACCTTTACATGTCTGGATTGTTTTGCTTTTAATGGAGGTGTTCTGGTTATCATAAGGCTGAAGGTCTGAGGCACAGGAAAATGTCTGGTCCCATTAGCTTGGGAACACAGAGCATGGTTATCAACGATGATGGCTTTGGGAGATGTGGGTGGACAGGGAACAATGATATAGGAGCTAAAAAGGAACTATTTAGGCAGACAGTGAGGGTACGGGAGTCCTCAGTAAGGTTTTCCTTTGAATAAAAAGCAGTCACCAAATCATTTTCTTTTCTAACAAAGAGCAGCCTGTAAAATCAAGCTGCAGACATAGACAAGCAAGATGGAAGCTTGCATGGGTGAATGCTGGCAGTTGTGCCAATACGAAAAGGCTATCTGGGACTAGGCATGTTCAAAATGGTGGCTCCATCCCCTCTTCTCTTTGCCAGCCATGTGTACAGTAAGAAGCAGGCAACATGGCGCTAGCCAGGCAAAGACCTCATTTACATAATAAGATTAGGGTGGGGCAGCCAGCTTCCCCATGCATTATATAAACGTCACACCTGGCCCAACCAATCTTTGGGCCCTATTTAAATCAGACACCCTTTCCTCAAGCCTGTCTGTAAAATCTGGTGCACTCCACCATGGGCCAGAAGTCCCATTTGGGTGCCCTCGTCTGACCCGGGAGAAAGAGATGTTCTCCTTTCTCTTTCTTTTGCCTATTAAACCTCTGCTCTTA
This sequence comes from Rhinopithecus bieti, assembly GCF_001698545.2. NCBI lineage: Eukaryota > Metazoa > Chordata > Mammalia > Primates > Cercopithecidae > Rhinopithecus > Rhinopithecus bieti. Next base: position 87,736 of record NW_016811178.1, read on the forward strand.
AACCCACTTCTTGTGTCAGCAGGCTCGATTCCCTTGGCCAGAGACAATAAACTCCAGGTATTTAACCCAGATGACACAGCTTCAACATTGTAAAGCCCATCTTTAAAATACAAGTGTTTAAATACATCTCTGCATTAAAGGAATGGTTGAAGGGAAAAATCCCAAGTAGCCACATGAATATGGCTGTTTAGAGACAACCAGGACTATTATTTGAAAAGTGATCTATGCCTTTTCAATAGGCAGTGGAGGTAGCTTAGGAAAACTACTGGCAGGACTGGACTATAAGCATGGAGATAGGTCAAACAGGACCACATGTGACAATCTTTCAGAAAGAATGTAAACTTATGCTTTTGGTCCATTTTCTATTTGTACTGTCATCCTCTGAGGTGTTACTAAGCCTTGAACAACCCCGTGTTATCAAATACAAAAGCAGTGAAGGGCAGCACTTGGGCTATCAGTATATTGGTGCACTTGCAACAGATTTTGAATAATTTCCTTGATAAGATCTGGTCTCCAAAATACGGCCTGTATTGTTTCAGGAAAAGAGTTGCTTTCTGCCCATGTTAGGAGTCTCTGGTTTGGCCAGCAGAGGTATAGAGATAAGCCATGTGGGATTCAGGAGATGCTTCCTCTGCATCAAGAGGTATTTATTTATCTTGCCTTTCCTCTCACAATGGCCAGTTATCAGATAACGTTATCTCTTAAATGAGATGTATTCTCCAAGGTAAAAAGTGAAGTGGTACAGGGCTCAAAAGACATCCTCTGACACTGAAAGGTGTTGGAATCAGGTAGGAGCTCCCAAAAGGGATTATTGTAAGGGTTTTACTTATGTGTTACCGATTACTGTTCCCGCAAGGATATCAAAACACTACAAGCATTACGTTACTTACTCTCATTTTAAATTGATAACGAAGAGAAGCAGAAATGAGCTGAGATTAGATGTTTGCCCCACTCACAGGATCAGTTAAGAAAACATGTTACCCCCAGGGTGAGGACTGGAGGCGTTTTCATGTTGGAGGAGCTCCCAAAAAGGCAAAACTAAAGATCCCTCATCAAGGTTTATGTTTATATCCATCTTTCCAGATGGCCACAACTTCAACCTGGCTGAAAATTTGAGAATGCAACCTTCAGCACTGCCTGCTACCTTGAAAAAAAAAATGGCATGGCCATTGATTGAGTGTAATGACGCGCAGCTGCAGGGTTTCCTCACCACTAGCTCTTCCAGGGGAAATAGGGCTATAAACTCAGACCCCTCTTGAGGCATGGAGGGAAGAAACTGTCTGGGTCCCTCCTTGACACCTGGACCTCACTGTGGTGCAAAGTGAAACTCATCAACTCAGGTGGCCAAGAAAAGCAGATGTTTAGCACAGCTAAGTGTAAAGTGTGGGGGAAATGGCTTTATGGGTCTTTGGCTGAGATGCTCACATTGAATGTTCTGCATAGGAAGTCATCAGGTACTGGAATAGTATAAACAGACCTTACTTCGTGGAGTAATTTACTTTGGATTGGTGGCAACAGCAACAATTTCTAGCACAAAGGAACATAAAGATCTACTTTTTATTTGAAAGGTTTTCCAACCAGCAAGGGCTGCTTGTAATGAAAAATAGGGGCATTGCTTCCTTAATTTTAAGTGATTATTCATCATCAGAGGGAATGATGTTGACTTGTGGTGACAGTATTTCCCAAAGCACTTTCCATGGTATGATTGCCTTCATCTGTCCAATCACCCGTGGGACACGTAGGAATTATTGTCACTAGTAAACCCATGGGGAAACCGAGGCTTAGATGGCTCGAGAAATTTGCTCAAGGGCACACAACCAGTAAACAGTGAGAAAGAAACTGAAGTTAAATCTAAGTTCAGAGCTCCTTTCACTCAACTGGTGTTTCTTAAAGTGTGGTATGTGCCACTGGTGGGACATGAGATAATTTCAGGTGGTGCATGAATGGAAATAGAAACATTTTAATATTTAGGCTTTTATTTTAATCTAATTTAGAAGGGGGACAAGAAGAATGGCATAGAGGTTAACTCAGGTGAACTCAGGCTAAACTCAAGTTCCAGAGCCATTCCTCATTAGTTTAAGCCTCAATTTCCTAATCTGTAAAATGGGGATAATAGTAGCCCTACCTCATAGGGTTATTGTGAAGATTCAATGAGTTAATATTTGTAATGAGTTAATATTTGGTTACATTATAAGAGTTCTATAAGTGTTTATTAAGGAAATTAAAAAACACATGGAACTTATGATTGCATTGGATATTTTGAATTTAAAGAGAGTAAAATAGGCATTTAAGTAAAAGAAAAAGATTGGAATAATTTGAAGTAAATTAGGTAACTAATAGCACAGGTAGTGGTCATCTATGAAGACAGTGACTAGTCTATATCAGGTAGGACAATAAATAGCACAAAGAAGCCTGAGCCCACTGGGAGGCACTGGGGGCTGTACTGTGTTGCCTCTCTTCTGGAGGGAAAGATGGCAGTGGGAGTCATCAGCCTGTATCAGGACATTTGCTTATGTTTTGTATCCATTTACCCTCTCCTCTATTCTGAAGAAGTCATCTTCTCAGGCAATGTTCCTTAGACCCAATGCATGAAGACTCACTTTAGCAAGGAGTACAGTTCCAATCACTCTACCAGGCCCCAGGACAAGAAAAGCAAGAAAAGCCACCTTGGTTCCTTGCTCTGAATGCTTTAGTTGGAGTGTCAGAGGCAGAAAGGTGGAAGCCAGGACAGACCCAGGGTGCTGAAGGCAAGGGACTTGGGGGAACTGGGAGAAGGAGAGGAACTATCAATTCAAAAAACCAGACACCATGACCCTAAGAAGGAGACGGGAGGAGAAATGCTTTAAAGTGAGTCATCCTGTTTCAACACCAGACAGTTACCTCAGTGAAATGAAGGGGAACAAAATTTGCTGATACCATCACTCCCATTCACCAATGGCAGGAGAAAAAAATGAATATGCCATTTGTAGTGATTCCCCTTTAGGCACAGATTTACCATAACCTGCTCCTCCCTGGCTTGAGGTCTTTGCTCTGGCCAAGGATCATACAAGGATAAAAGCATCCCTGTCTTGTTTACTTGAGTTTGACACCCTATTCCCTAATTAGCTGCTTCTCTGAGACCACTCTCTACTTGAACCTGTGTACACTGACGACATTCTTCCCTCAAGTCGCTAATAAACACAGCAACCTAAAATCACAGGGTGAAGTAAGTGGAGCAACAGGGCTTCTTCCTTGACGACAGTCACCAAAGGCTGTGGGCTGGAAGCCACATAGGCTTCAGGTCACTTGTCACTCTGGGCCAGTGGGACGTTGAAAGTTTTCAGACTCTCAGTAACTTGAGAAATCTGAGCTTCAGCAAAAGTCCTATAGTCAGGTAGGGTTAGACTACCTGGTTCAGATGAGTTCTTTCTCCTCTGGCTACTGCAAGGTAATTCAAGCTGATAAATTGTAGTAGAAAGGTACTGATCAACATAAGCAAAGGTTCAGTTTACTGGAAGGATTGGTGGTAGCTAAGAGAGTTGAAGAAATAACTGGATCATCAGATCTTGTAAGGCAGAGAAAATAGACTATCCCAGAAATATCCAGTAACAATAACTAACATTTATTGAGAGCTTACTATGTTCCAGCCCTTGTTCTAAGCCCTTGGCATACACTAATTCATCTGCTTCTTGATACAGTGCTATAAGTTGGGTATACTTATTATCCTGTGGGTAAAAGAGTTACAAAACCTAATTGACCTTTTGTTAACTGCCTGTTCTCTGGAAACTAGTTATGATGCTATGTGTCAACCTTGATGCTAGGAGACATTGCTTATGGTAAAAAAAAAAAAAAAACCCTTGATTGGGAAATTGCTCCTAGACTGACAGAACTATAAATACCTGTTAGGAAGCTCTAGTTCTGGGCTTCTCTGACTTTTACAACTTACATATCCTTATGGGAGGACCTGAAAGCTATGCCTCTGGAATTGTTATAAGAACTACCAGTTATTTGAGAAGAAGAGGGTGAAGGGGGAGGAGAGGTCACAAGGTTTTTAATCCAGAGCAATTCCCACCTGATGTGGATCTTAAAGCTAACTTTTATTGCGTGGACTATTGAAAGGACTCTTGTGCTGAAGAACATCTGATATGCTTCTCAATAAACTGATGCCAAATGTGGAGCTTGTGGAGCTTATTGCTGTCTTGTGAGTCTAAATGTTTATTTGAACCTAAGACGACCCTAATGGGCAGTGCATATTGCTTTTCTGCAGAAAAAAATGAGGCAGAGAGAAGTAAACCTAAGTAATCCATGGTCACATGGACAATAAATAGTAGAGCCATATTCAATCTTGGGCCAGCTGGTTCTAGTACTTATGTGGTGCCACATGTTGCCTCTCAAACAATTGTCTAGTCTCTGTAGGGCACAGCCTTCTACAGGAGGAATTTGCTCCTGTTAGTTCCAGTTTTGGGTCTCTCAGTTCAAGATGCAAATTCCTGGGGAAGAGAGGTGTCCTCACTGTGCCATGAACCCATTTCTGGCCAGGAGAGGGACAAGTGCTTTGAATGAAAATCCCAAGAGGCAAATCAGAAGAGAGTGAGTGTGGATTTGACAAAAGCAATGAATGCCCACTTTCACTGGGGTTGGATTGGGCTCTAGGACAGATCCATACTGAGCATTCGTCTGCAATATGCTTGTCATTGCTATTGCCATTGGTGTTAATGTTGAACACATATCAGGGGAACCTCTATTTGGTAGATTCTCACAATACCCTCTGTATTTAGAGACAGTATTTAGAGAGCCCTGAGAAGTGAAGTATTCCACAGTGTGGTTTTGCAGTATCAGGCAGGAAAGGTGTCTTTGGGTGAAACTGTGAAGTAGCTAAACTCCTTCAGAGGCTGGGGACACAGCTGGTAATTGACAGTTGGAGGCAAGTGGGAGAAGAAAAAGGCTTGTTGTGGGGAGAGGCTTTGGAAGGCCAGAGCTTGCTGGATCATGGGAACATATTGTGCTGGGTCAGGAAACAGGTCTGGTCCCCTCTAGGAGACTAAAGGGCAGCAGTTTGGTAGGCTTGGAGAGGGTGAGGTTTGGGATAGAACACAGAGCTGGATAACAGGATAGGTGAGGTATTGGGAATCGAGTGATAAGTTCCAGTGGGGTCATTAAAGAAGAGAGGAGTTAGTGAGTTTGCTGTGTCAGGAGCATTTGCCAAGGATGTGCCCTCAGGGGATACATCACATTCAAAAAATACATCTAGGACCACAGTGTCCACTGACAGTGACAGCTCAAGGCTTCTGGGATGGCTGTGACTGGTGGTTCAAGGCCTGTTTCTCTGAGGGCTGTGGGTTGAGCAGGGGTCTCTGTCACTGTCTGTCTTTGAATCTGCCCTCTCTTCAGGCTTTAGCCCCTCCTCCACATTGCTGTGACTCTCTCTGGGCCTTGCCTCCTGGTCATTTCATACTTTGAAAGTTTTTCCTTCTTCCCTCCTAACCCAATGTCTCAGGGTATCACTGGTTGCCTGGCTAGCTAATGTGAGAAATAAATTCAAAGAATAAGGCTGGTGTTAGTGACTGAAGAGTTTACTTGTTTTAGAAAATATATTTATATTTAACTAGTCCTTGGGAACACAATGTGGGAATCTCAGACATTGAGACATTTCTTCTGATTGACAGAAAGAAATATTTTTAAGCAGAAGGACTTTTGGCCAGACCTCAAACCTTATGAGAAATTTGGCCAGGGAAGAACTTGCAAAAATGAAACCTGGCTAATATGTATGCATGTTGCTTTGTAAAGTATTGCCCTCCTTGTCACTGGGTGTGTAGACGCAGAGTGTTTACCAGTTAGAATTTTCTCAGAGATGCCGATTAGGAAGATTAGATTAGTGATATTCTTTTACACATGACTTTTTTTCTGTGAGACTTCAATGCAATGAGGTAGAAATGACTACTGTATTAGGATTCACAGACTTTTTTTCATTTTCCCTGCCTGCCAAGGGTTCATATGGGCTACAGCAGCACCTGGGCTTTGCCGTGTAGGACAGACTCAGGGCAAACAAGGGGAAAACAAAAACCCAACTGGAGAAGCCAGACAGGCTAAGCTGAGCTACATAAAGAGGGACTGAGTCAGAAAAGGGAGGAAAGAGAGGTGGAGGAACCACACAGGTTGGATGTTGTGGAAAGTTTTTGTTCTGGCTGTGAAAGTAGGAAGCAACATAAGATTTCAGGAAGCACCTGCCACCTGGGTGAAGGAGGTTAAGAATGGCAGCAATTGGGAGTAATGGATTTTAAAGATATCTTGGTGCGCATTAAATGTGTACTTCACCCCTTGGGCTTTTTCTTTAGAGACTGAGTATAGATTTGAATTGCTTTAGATTATGTATTTTTTCAATGACAGCTGTTTCTTTGAATGTGACTACATGCCAAGATTGGACCACAAAGCTGTCTGGCATTTACAGAAGAAGCCAAATATAACATAGATCAATGGTAAACCACTCTTCATGAATACAGAATGGACATCTAAGAGACCCCGTTAGCTTCACCCTTGTGTCCTGAGATGCTGGCTCTGACCCTGGGAGTTCTGTGAAGCCCAGTCTGAAATCGCCCTCTAAATCCACCCACAGTCCCTTCCAACTCTAAAAGTCATTGTGCAATGCCAGCCTTGCCTCACTTTTAGTCACAGACACTGGCCACAGGGAAATGTAGACTCTTTCTGATTACACATCTGAGTTGCCACATTTTGGAAAAGATGCCCTTGGCACGGAGCCTCTCCCGGCTCTGGGTCGTGGGTGTGGTTTTGTGAATGGGACCCACTGTGGTGCGGTGGAGTCCGGGTAACATGACCCAGTTCTCTGCCTTGCCTCAGAGCGGACGTCTAGTTACCACCGCCAGTCTCTGCAAAACTGCTCTGATCACCCAATATTTTCCTCTTGTCTGCAGACATGACTTCTCATAAATCCTTTTGTTGTCTACCTTTTGGAACAGGGCTCGAGGGTTTAAACCAGTTTGTTCAGTGGGACCCTGGGCATCAGGCAAACAAGGGATCATTTGAAATATTCTGGGAGTGGCCCTGGTCTCAGGCAGGCAGACTTAGGGGACACTGCAGACAGCCTTCCAGAGCAGAATGTTGATGAAGCAAACACTTGCTCCATCGAGGCTAAAGGAACACAAGAGAAGCCCAGGTGCGGAGCCATGTCTGAGAGGCTGAACGCTGGGTCCTGAGAAGATGTGGCATTGGTGACGACCAGCTGGATGAGATTCCTGTTTTTCCTTGCTTCCCACTGGAGCAAGCTGGAATTGTCTGTCCCTGAGAATTTCCATATAGTCATCTGTCTGAGAAGCCTACTTTTATCCCCCACAGAACCCTTAACAAAGACTCATGATTGACTTCTTAAATTACAAAAGTAATACATGCTTGTTTTGACAGATTATAAAATCCCAAAGTGCATGAATTTAAAAGCATCTCCTGCTTTCCCCTACAATTTCCTTCCGAGAGGTAATTGCTGTGAATGAGTTGGTGTATGCCCTTCCAGAATTTTTTCCACGAGAGGCTTCCATCTCAGTAGATAGAGGATGCAAAATGCCAATGCTATCATTTTAGATTTTGGGAGACAAGCAGGATTTGAGCGATGGGGGCTGCAGAAGGCCTGGTGAGATGCAAGGGCCAAACCCCTTGTTCTGATCCAATGATTTTTCCAGCAACCAGGCTCCCATCTCATGGGCTACATTTACTCATACATACATTGTTTTTTTTTTTTTTTTGTGAGACGGAGTCTCGCTCTGTCGCCCAGGCTGGAGTGCAGTGGCCGGATCTCAGCTCACTGCAAGCTCCGCCTCCTGGGTTCACACCATTCTCCTGCCTCAGCCTCCTGAGTAGCTGGGACTACAGGCGCCCGCCACCTCGCCTGGCTAGTTTTTTGTATTTTTTTAGTAGAGACAGGGTTTCACCGTGTTAGCCAGGATGGTCTCGATCTTCTGACCTTGTGATCCGCCCGTCTCGGCCTCCCAAAGTGCTGGGATTACAGGCTTGAGCCACCGCGCCCGGCCACATATATTGTTTTTAATGCAATTTGAATAGCCCACACATGTGTCTGATTTATCTACTTTTAGGCATGAGCTGTGTCAGTGGTCTGGCGCAAAGTCCTCAGCGGGGTGCTTGGCAACTCCCTAGTTGCTTCCTGATGAAGAGCTACTTTTAGTTTCTGAAAACCCTTAAGATTTTTGTAATGAACTGGGGATGAAGTGGTGGAGGGAATCACATGGGACATAAGTCCTTGCCTGTGCAGTATTTCTTTTTCCCTGTAGGAATTTCCAGAAGTCTTGGGAACAAGGTAAATTCTAGCTCTCCTGCTGAATGCCATCCAGGCTGGGCTTTAGCATGGACTCTTAGGTTGAGACTTGTTGGTTAAAGGTCCGTGTTTTAGAAACTCTATGAGGAATGAGCAGTACTGTGTTAATAAATATAAAGGCCTGTGCAGGGCCTAGCAGAGAGTAGGTCCTTCTTTCCCTTTTACCTCTCCTTCAGTTAACAGCTGGGCTTCTTAAATACACTGATTAGCTGTTGATAATGTATATTCATTCAATAAGTATTTATGGAGTGTCAGGCACACTTCTAGGCACTTGGCATACATGGGTGAGCAAACTAAATATTCCTGACACCAAGAAGCTTACAACCAGTGGCAGAAGAAACATGTAAACCATAGGTCAATTAAGTAAGTAGATTTTATAGCATATTAGATGGTGATAAATATTCTGGTAGGAAGAAAAGGGATAGTGTGGGCATGAGGTGAGAAGTAGGTGGGGTTTTCAACAGGGTTGTTCAGGATGGAGCCCCTGAGGAGGTGGGATTCGAGGAAGCTTTGAAAAAAACATAAAGGAATTAGGGAAATGCCCAAGGGAAAAACTTTGGCTATTGTCCCAGACAAGGACTAATACTCTCAGTGCTTCCCTTCTGCATGCCAACCCAATCCATTATGACATTCTTAATAATTTTAGGAAACTGTAAGTTCTTGATTAGGAAATGACTGAGGAGCAGAGGTGGGGAGTGCCCAGGAAAAAGGGTGAGTTTTGGCTCTCCCCAAAGAAAGAAATGACCACAGCTGTTACTCCAGATACCAACAATGGCAGAGCCATGCACCGCTCTGTGGCACTTGAGGGTGGCGGAGCACTCAGCATGGCTAGAGAGTGAGACGGGCAACAGCATGGCAGGGAGGTGTAGGCTTGGAGGCAGAGGCACCCACAGATGTGATTGGCACACCCAGAATGATCTCTCTTGCTCCTAGACACTCCTGCCTGAAACACCCATCATCAGAATAGATTCTTTTGATTTCCTCTTTAAAAGTGCACACAGCATTATGGGGATAACACATAACTAAAATCAAAATCGTGTTAGTGATTTATTAGTGTTCTTCTGCTGGGAGAGACTCAGAATACAGGGCTCTCAGGAAAGGGCAGGGGAAGGGTGGAGACAAGATACAGAGAGGGTTGGCTGGGCACGGTGGCTCACGCCTATCATCCCACCTCTTTGGTAGGCTGAGGCGGGCAGATCATGAGGTCAGGAGTTTGAGACCAGCCTGACCAACATGGTGAAACCCCATCTCTGCTAAAAATACAAAAATTAGCTGGGTGTGGTGGCACGTGACTGTAATCCCAGCTACTTGGGAGGCTGAGGCATGAGAATTGGTTGAACCTGGGAGGTGGAGGTTGCAGTGAGCCGAGATCACGCCACTGCACTCCAGCCCTGGTGACAGAGTAAGACTCTGTCTAAAACAAACAAAAAAAAAGATACAGAGAAGGGGCAGACAGGTGCTGCAACCAACCTCACTGGCACCTCAGAGTCCTCCGAACTGAGTTATGTCCATTTACTGATGGAGAGCAACAGGAAAGTCACAGCATTCACTTTGATTGCTTCCTGATAAATAGAAATACTGCTCAGTCAGTTTTTGAAAAGTCTAGCAAAATCTGCCAGTGGGAACTGATGAGGAGAGAGTGGTTGATTTCTTTTAAATTGCTGAATCAGAGAGAGAAATATACTCCATAGTCTCTTCTTCTAACTGCTTGCTAATTTCAAAGCTGCATCCCTACAAGTCTCTACAGATAGAGATCTTGGCCCAGAATTTCTCATAGAATTCTCATAGTCCTAGATTAAGGGATTTCAGTTGACTGATTATCCTGTATTGACTGTCCTCTGCATAGTATATACAACATAATTTTTAGTGTGTATCACTCCCTGCTCAATAATTCTCCCCAGTTCCCTTTTCAAAGACTCCTTTTAGAGGCAGAACCCCTCCCTACCTGTCGTAGTCATGTAAGTATTATGTTTGGTCTCTTTGCATAATAATACCATGGTAACAGCCCAGGTAATAGCATGGTAATAGCCCAGCGTCTAACAGTGTAGTGTCTGCATCTAGTAGGTGCTCGGTAGTGGTTACATGGCTGAATGCTGTTGAGCAAATAAATAATTATAACAATTTATGCTCAATTTTTGGGCAGAAGATTTCAAAAGCCTTTTTAAAAACATACACTAGGCTGTGGTCTGAATGTTTATGTTCCCCCAAATTCATACGTTGAAATCCTCACCCCCGCAGTGATGGTATTAGGTGGTGGGGCCTTTGGAAGGGGATTAGGTCATGGGAGCAGAGCCCTCATGAATGGAATTAATACCTTTATAAAAGGGACTAAGAGAGAGACCCCTAACCCCTCCCACTGTGTGCAGTTAGAGGGAGAAGATGGCTGTCTATGAGGAAGTAGACCCTTGCCAGACATGGAATCGAGCTCAGCCTTGATCTTGGACTTCCCAACCTCCAGAACTGTGAGAAATAAATTTCTATTGTTTATAAGGAAACCAGGCTATGGTATTTTATTAAAGCAGCTTGAATGAATTAAGACATTGTACTCCATTTGATCCTCACAGCATCATGGGAGACATTATCATTGTTCTCAGTTTAAATATGAAGAACATGGTTAGAAAGGTAGGTGAATGAGCTAAAGTCACAGCTGATAAGTGGAATTTGAACTCAGCTCTAGGCTTTTGCTCTCTATTTTGAGTGAGATTTACTTTCCATACATAGTAGGCAACACGAATATGCCTTTGTCCTAGATGCCTAAATATACTCTATATCATAGATAATCAACAAAAATAATGGGTCAGTCTCTTCCGTCATGAGGCTAATTCTTTTTTTTTTTCCATAAACTCTAAACCTATATAATTCAAAAGAGTAAAAAAATAAGAACTGTAGCCAGAGTTAAAATCTCTGACACCGAATATCCTCCAACCCTTACCTCCACCCTCCTGCCAAGTTCTGTAGATATGAGACAGGCAACTCAAAATGATTTTACTTGCACTTTATGTAAAGCAAAAGTAACAAGCATTTGCTTCTGTTGTGGGGCATTTTGAGATCTTCTGATGACCTTCACTGTTTGGGCCTGGTTCTCCAATTTGTACAACGGTTCTCAAATTTGAGTGGGCATACATACCAGCTAGGGGCTTAAAATTCAGAGTCCTTAGTCACGCTTGCTATTTTAATTTAGGAGGTCCACGTTCAGCAACACCTCAGGGTGGTTCTGGGGCCCATGGCGTGGTGGACACATTTACCAGGATATTGGCTCACAGCCACTCAGAAAGCTGCTACTTAAGTGTCTTGAAGCTTTGAGGACATCAACTAGAAACTCCAAAAGTCAACACCTTGTTGATCTCACCTGAAGTCTGAATTCAAACACTTCTCAGGCTTTACTTGTATTACTTACTTTGGCCGATGGCTGAGGTTTTCACTACCGTCTTGCCATGGTGTATGTGTTTTATTTGGTTGGAACTCGGGCTGGGGAGCAGGAATGATTCCCCTCTTAAAATACCTTCTACTTTTATAAAGATCAAAAGCACTAGTTGTGTCTGGAGGTCACTGAACTAAATGTCCCATCAATGACTCTCAATGATGCCAGGAGTCGTTTCCAATTGCTCAAATACTGCACCTGCTTCTCTTCTTTCCTTGTTAAATATTTGCTGTCTGTCTGAATTGGGAAAGGTTATTTTGCACCAAATGCAAATGAGGATGGTTTTGACTGGTGCTTCATTGTACTTTTATGTGCCTTCCTTTTCTTGAGAATGTGCCGTGGATAGAAGTGCTGTCTATCACTCTTCCTAATGGGCTATTCATAAATGTGCTCCTCTGGTCAATCAGCTTGTTTTGTCTGTTCTGTGGCTTTATGGAGGTTTTGTTTTCTCACCTGTAGCAGATGTATTTGGACTCCAGATGTTTTAAAGAATCTTTCCAGGTGGGCCTATATTATGTTATACAGCAGCAATAACTCTTTTAAAGGGGTGGCTTTTAAGAAGTTCTGATTGCTTATTGTTTGGGAAGTGTTTGTGGTTCCTAATTAAGCATTTCATTAGAAGCTGCCAAGGTCTTTTGGTCTACAAAGTGACTCTATTAAGTTGATTTTTTTTTTTCTAATTCCATATGGTGTTATGTCTATGCTTTGGTGACATGTAAATTTTGTGAAATCGAGACCCACTTATGAGATACTTAGTAAATGATTTTACTAGATGATGATGATAGTAAAAAAAAAAAAAAAACCCACAGAAACTTTGTAAAAAACATGTTATATTGAAAACCTTAGAGGAAGCAAAATCTAGCAGACATGGGGTGTAGGAATTTTAATATTAAAAAAATTTTTTTAAGAAAATTTTCAACACATACAAAAGTAGACAAATAATATGCTGATCTCCCCTATACCTATCACTAAATTTTGACAATGTTCAGCTTGTGAACTTTATTTTCTATGGCTCTTCTTCTTCCCCTTCCCTGGATGATACTAGGCAAATCCCAAGTCATGTTATATCATTCGTATAATTTCATATGTAAATATTTCAGGATGCATTTCTCAAAGACAAGGACTATGTTATTACAATGTAATCGCAATACATACAACAGACAATAATCATATCCTCGAAATTGACAGAAATTCCATAATAACATCAGATATCCAATTAGTCTTCACGTTTCCTTAATTGTCTTAGGAATGCTCCCTCTCTCTCACATGCTTTCTCTCTCTCCCCAACTTAAAAAAACTCAGGATTCATACAATGAAATTAGTTAAATATCTTTTAAATCTCATTTAATCAATAGAGACTCTCTTCCATTACATTTTATTTTCTTAGGATTTTGTAGTTGTTTTGGTTGGAGAAATTATGTAGTTTGTCCTAGAGCTTCCAGTTTGGGTTTTGCTGTTCCCACGATTATGTTAGATAAATTTTATTCCCATAATTATGTTAGATAAAGTAATATACATCGTGTGTGCATACTGGAACATGCACTGGATGAACATGAACTGGATCCTTCCAATTGGAATTCAGGACTAAGAAGGGCTTTTACCATTTATATCTTCTTTCTCTCAGTCTCCAAAATCCCAGTTCTTATCAAAAGCTACGTAATTACTTATTTGTTTATCCTATACTATGCACAAAACAATTTCAGAATAACAATTCCAACACTACTATGAAGACTATGATTACTGAAGCTAATTCGTGGTAATTTTGCTTTGTAATTACTTTTGTCATTGGGTATGTAGAGTTGAATTCAGTGATGTTCTGGTAAAAGTTTAACAATCAGTATGGCGCAAACAAACAAATAATACAAGACAGGAACCAAAGTAAATGAAAACCTGATTTGCAGAATTTGCTAATTTCCATAGTATAAATACCCTCACTGTGGCCACCTTCAAGCTATGATCTTGAAGTCACTGAATGCAGAGGTGAGAAGACATGCTCAAAATCAGAGATCCCCTACTGTCTGGCTCCAGTACACTGTGGGGAAACTCCTCTGTTTTGAAGCCACTTGAAAGAATTCTTCACTGTGTGGTTGTGCCACCAATTGGACATTTGTTTCACTTCATTTTAAAGTTTTAGAGATTATTTTCAAATTTAAATATTTTATAATTTTGCAAAGTATTTATGTGGTTTCAAAGTCAAATCTACAAATATTCAAAGAAGGTTAGCTTCTATCCCTATCATCTTCATGCTATGCTCCTCCTTCCTCCATAGGTTTTAAAATTATGGTTTTAAACCATCTATTTTAAATTATTATGGTATCCTTCCATTACTTTCTTTTTAAAAAATGTATATATATATGAGATCTCTCTCTCTCTCTGTGTATATATATGTATATTCTCATTCTTAGATAAACAGTAGCAGTTTTAACTAAGCACACTTTTTTTACACCCTGCTCTTTCACTTAACAATATATCCTGGAGATAATTTCATAGCAATAAATTGTACACACACACACACACAGACACACATTTCATTCCCTATTTAGCTGAATAGGACTACTCCATTTTTTAGATGGAACATACTTGATTTAACCAGTCTTCTATTGATGAAAAGCTGAGTTGTTCAAATAATTTTAATTAATTATTATTATTATTTTTTGAGATGGAGTTTTGCTCTTGTTGCCCAGAATGGAGTGCAATGGTGTGATCTTGGCTCGCTGTAACCTCTGCCTCCTGGGTGCAAGCGATTCTCCTGCCTCAGCCTCCTGAGTAGCTGGGATTACAGGCATGCGCCACCACACCTGGATAATTTTGTATTTTTAGTAGATATGAGGTTTCTCCATGTTTGTCAGGCTGGTCTCCAACTCCCGACCTCAGGTGATCTTCCTGCCTCCGCCTTCCAAAGTGCTGGGATGTTTATTAGATAGTACATTCAATAGTTTAAAATCCAGATGATATAAGAGTATACAGTGAAAATACCCTACCCACCTCTTTTCCCAGATAGCTAGTTCCTGTCCCCAGAGGCAATCTGTTATTTGTGTCTTTAGCTTACAGGCATTCCTATTTGTGCTTGTAAGGTGAAGACACTTATTGTCAATCCTACTTAGTAAGAAGGGTAAATAAGAGCTAGAGCACCCAAGTGTCTCACTTAGTCAATGCCATATCACTGGATATGGGACTAGGGATCAGGCCTCTAGATAGCAGCAGTTAGCTTTTTTATTCTATGAGTATGCATGCCCCCTTTCAGCTCCCACAGTAGAATAACAGTTACAAAGGTATTACTTGTTACATTATCTTTGTCTCAGTTGAAATCAGTTAGTAGTGATCTGTGAGGAGTAACCACTCCCATCATCATTGTAATGATCAAATGATGAATTTGTTTTAATTATTATAGTCTAATGTGAACAAAAATGGCATCGTGATGAGAGTTAGAGAAAGCAAATTAAATAGGAAACCATTATCTAAAGTAAATGACATTGACCCAGACTCATCTATGAAAATATACAAAAGACACACATTTTGTTCTATCAGAGGCAGTGTAACAAGAGCCTAGCATCTAAAAAGAAAAAAACAAACATATCACAATTAGCAACTGCCAGTATTAGAAACAGTGGTGAGAGTTTGTGGGTGTCCTGTGAGGAGAAAGGTGAAAGTCTGAGAGTTCCTCGTCAGTGATAATCTCTCAAATGCTCCAGTGCTCCAGCCTTCAATCCCTTGTGTGGTCTCCTCTCACAATGAATTAGACTGACTCTATGTGACCAATAAAATAGGGTGGAAGTAACAAACACTCTGTGACTTCCAAGGTTGGGTCCTAAGAGGCTTGCAGCTTCTGCTTTGGTCTCTTGGATTCTTGCCCAGGGGAAAGCCAGCACATCTGGCAGGATGCTTAAGAACCTCCAGGAGAAGAGAAGCTGAGGCCCCCAACCAACAGCCAGCCCAGTTTGCCAGCCATGTGAGTGAGCTGCCTTGGAAGTGGATCCTCTATCTCCAGTCAGTAGACTACAGGTGACTGCAGCCCTGGTGGCATCTGACTGCAACCTCATGAGGGACATGAGCCAGAACGACCTGCTGTGCCACTCCTGAATCCCAGAGCCACAGAGAAATCATGAAGATTGTTGTTGTTTTAAGTCACCAAGTTTTGGAGTTTCTTACCCAGCATAGATAATTAATATGATATCAGAATTGCAAATTAGTAGATAATAAGAATCTTCATGACAACTTTGAGGCAGGCATTTTCTAAAATAATATTTATTGCTCCTTCCTGATTATAACAGTAGGAAAATTGGAAAGTACAATAAAGTTTTAAGGAAAAATAGAGAGCACTTTTAACTAGAAGATAGGCCCTATTATCCTTATTATACAGGTTAGAAACCCAAGATGCAGAGAAGGAAGAAACTTTCCCAAGTTATACAATCACTAAGTGGTTCAGTAGTATTTGAATATAAGCCTGTTTAACTCAACAGTGTAATTTTTATCTGTATTTAATCTTTAAAAAGTGGAATTAAATACTAGTGCTCTTTAAATGAAAACTCTCTGTATAGCAAAAAATATCTCTAAGCCATGGTTTCTGCTCATCTATTCATTCATAGATTCCACAAATAGATATTGAGTACCTACTATGTATTAGATATTGTGCTAGGTGCTAAGGAAACTGAGGTAAACCAGAAAGACACACCTAGTGTCTGTTCTATGAATATTACAGCATAGTGGAAGATACTGACATTAAAAAGATAAGCACACAATGAATGTAGGACATTCAAATTGGATAAGTGCCAAGAAGAAGAAGCTCAATGCACATAAGTGTATTGAGAAAGAGTGCCATAATTTAGATTAATGGGGCCAGGAAAAGCTGGATATTTTAGTCTAGTTATTTTTTTTCTTTTTTTTTTTGAGACAGAGTCTCATTCTCTTGCCCAGGCTGGATGCAGTGACATGATCTTAGCTCACT
Organism: Rhinopithecus bieti; assembly: GCF_001698545.2. Classification (NCBI taxonomy): domain Eukaryota; kingdom Metazoa; phylum Chordata; class Mammalia; order Primates; family Cercopithecidae; genus Rhinopithecus; species Rhinopithecus bieti. The sequence continues at coordinate 104,419 of NW_016811178.1, forward strand.
GCAACTTCTGCTTCCTGGGTTCAAGCAATTCTTATGCCTCAGCCTCTCTAGTAGCTGGGACTACAGGTTTGTGCCACCATGCCTGGCTAATTTTTGTATATTTAGTAGAGATGGGGTTTCACCAGGTTGACCAGGCTGGTCAACCTCAAGTGATCCTCCACCCTCAGCCTCCCAAAGTGTTGAGATTATACTCAGTCCTCATTTAGTCATCTTCTGTAAGATGTAGAAGTTAGTAAAAAAAGACTAGGGACTAGAGCGTTCCAGGCAAAGAGAACAGCGTGGGCTAAGACCCTGAGGTGGGAAATTGATTGGCATATTTACAGAATCAAAGGTAGTGTCTCTGCAGAGTAATGCATGAAGGGAAGAGAGGCATGAGATTACTTGGAGAAGGGCTGGGGCCAGATCACATGTAAGACTTAGCATAGGACATGCTACAGTATATGTATTTTCTTTTAGGAGCAAAAGGACACCTGTGAGAGACCTTTAATTTCTAATTTGCATTTAAAGATTACTCCAGCTCCCATGTAGAGAAAGGTAGAAAAGGTAAGAATGGAAGAGGGAGAAAATAGCAATGAGTCACTTGATATGTTGACATGGCTTGTGATTGAGGATGATGGGAGTGCTTTGAGATTTCTAGATGGATTGAGACTTGGTAATGGATTGAGTGTGAAGATGAAGGGACATTTATAGAAATGAGCACCAGGGTGAGTCAAAGTGACACTTCTAAAGGTGAGAACGACTAGAGGAAGATCAAAATTTGGCTGGGGTATTAAAGAATTCACTTTAGTTCTAGATCCTTGAGGAATCGCCACACTGTCTTCCACAATGGTTGAATGAATTTACACTAAATCATTCTGCTATAAAGACACATGCACACATATGTTTACTGCAGCACTATTCACAATAGCAAAGACTTAGAACCAACACAAATGCCCATCAATGATAGACTGGATAAAGAAAATGTGGCACATAGACACCACGGAACACTATGCAGCCATAAAAAATAATGTGTTCATGTCCTTTGCAGGGACATGGATGAAGCTCAGCAAACTAACCCAGGAGCAGAAAACCAGACACCACATGTTCTCACTCATAAGTGGGAGTTGAAAAATGAGAATACATGGACACAGGGAGGGGAACAATATACCTTGGGGCCTGTTGTGGGGAGGGGGGCAAGGGGAGGGAGAGCATTAGGACAAATACCTAATGCATGTGGGGCTTAAAACCTAGATGATGGGTCGATAGGTGCAGCAGACCACTATGGCACATGTATACCTACGTAACAAACCTACGCATTCTGTACATGTATCATACGTATCCTAGAACTTAAAGTAAAATTAAAATAAATAAATATATAAATAAAAATAAAAGAATACTTCACTTTAACATATTCTGATTGTCAATTCCATAGTGCTTGGGCAAGATCAAAGAATTTGACCAGTCCTTGGGAAAGGATTTATATCCTGGTTCTAGTCTGACAGCAACCAGCTGCTTACAGATACCATCTCTCAACTGTTATCCAGGTACCTTGTGCTTTTCCTTCCCTTGCAATCTTATGATTGAGGATCTCAAACTGGGTAAGGAAACATGTCACTAGTTAGCACAGCTCAGGCCGGATAACCCTCTAGGAGTCCATGAGTTGCTGCTAACCACATTAGAGCAGTCACCTGGAGGTCTCCTTTGAAGAAAATGCCCCTGTGCTCTTTCTTTTTGGTCACTGCCAAGGGAGTAGGGAATTTTCTTCTTCAAAAATCATGTGTTTGCTATAAAAATCTTTACTGTTCCCTCCCTCTTGGCATGTTGTCTCTGGATGTTTTCAGCGTAAAACATACTCAGTTAAGTAGCTGAACACAGAACTCTTTCATTACAGTGTATGTGAATTTTAGGTCGATAGAACACTGATTAATGTATTTAGCTTCTTTTCATTTTCTGGGGGGATTACAGGCACCTGCCACCACACCTGGCTAATTTTGTATTTTTAGCAGAGACAGGGTTTCACCATGTTGGTCAGGCTGGTTTCAAACTCCTGACCTCAGGTGAACCGCCCGCCTTGGCCTCCCAAAGTGTTGGGATTACAGGCATGAGCCACCGCGCCCAGCTGTATTTAGCTTCTTAACATTGCTTGTTCCAAAGAGATACAGGTATGCAGATTTCTGAATTCAAGGAGCTAATTCACTTTTATGTATCTCTGAGATACATAAAATATCTTACTTCTCCCAAGTAACATGATTCTCTAAATCATATCTCTGGGTAAAAATAGGCCCTATTAAAATATAGAAAAGAAAATACAAAATAATAAAATATTTCAAAACAATAAAAAACCCTCAAATAAGATTGGGTCTTTCATGTAATTTTAAAAGTTATTTAACTGTTCTAAAATGGCTCTCAGAGCAGTACTATTTTCTGGTCAACAGAAAAAACTATTCTTTCCTTGAGAATTCCTCTTTCTTGACTTGGTTGCTTTGCCAGTGGGATTTCTCTCAAATCACATGTACTTTTTCTGAGTATAGTTATCAGCTTTGCAAAACAGAAGCTCATCAGCGCCAGGCATGGTGGTACAGTGGGAAAGTGCAGGCTTGGGTGTGTAGTCTTCCTTGGGGGGGAACTTCGTACCTCTTATCAATCACCTGGAACCCATTCTTTCATCTAGAAGTAAAGCACTATTGGCTTTACTTGACTTGGTGGGTTTGTGTGAAGATTAATTGAGCTGGATATGAGTTTGGAAACCATCAAATCTCTTATTAGGGTAAGATGTTTTGATTCCTCTTGCTTGGAGGAAGTTTTTCTTTTTTATGTAGTCCACTTCTCTCCATCCCCCGTCACTGCCTTAGCAAAGACCCTTTTCCTCTCTTCCCTGGACAGATGAACAGAACCCTGCCTCTAGCCTTGTTCTCCTCAGTCTTTCCTCCACCATGCTGCTCTTGCAATCTTTCCTAAACTCAAATCTCAGGAGACGGAGTTGCCACTTAAACCTGATGGTGCCTTCCTGTGACTTAAAGTCCAGGACCTGTGGAATGGGTTTCAGAGCTCCCCCTAGATGCCCCCTCCTCTCTTCAGTCACCACCTCTGCAGCTACGTGGACCCACCTTCCAATCTCCAAACTCACTCTGTGGTTGTGTTGCTCTGGGCCTTTGCAACTTCCCCCTAGACAGCCTAATGAGCTACTCCTACTTCTCTTTCTTGTCCTCACTTAAGGCTCATCTCCTCTTAAACTTTCCCTGACTCCCCCAACCCCTTGTCCTCATCACCTCCTGTTTCTCTTTTGTTTTCTGGTTGTTTGAGCCCTATCCCAATGACATACTTCATACAGTTTTGCCATCTGTTTTGCCATCATACTGTTTTGCCATCATTTGTGAAACCCAAGTGTTCCAGGCTTCATCAGTCTAAGGAAATTATGCAGCCACCTTCAGCCCAGGGTGAATCCAAAGGGCTCCTTTCCCTCGTCTGCTCACAAGGAGCCTCCTTGCACAGCTTCCCTGTACAAGGGGAAGAGTTTCTCAGAGTTTCAAAGAGGATCACAGTGGGTCTGTGAACCCAGAAATATCTGAGAGAGGTATCAGTCCATTTAGGAAGTTTATTTTGCCAAAGTTAAGGAAAAACCCATGACACAGCCTCAGGAGGTCTTGACAACATGTGCCTAAGGTAGTTGGGGCACAGCTTGGTTTTATACATTTTATGGAGACATGAGACATCAATCAATATGTGTAAGACGTACATTGGTTCAGTCTGGAAAGACAGGACAATTTGAAGGGCGGGGGTGTGGGGGCATTCAGGTCATAGATATATAAGAGACAAATGGTTATAATCTCTGATTAGCCTTTCACTGAATACACAATTTACATGTGAGAGGGAGGTAGAGGAATAGTCACTTATGCCTTAGTCTGGCTTAGTGAATCTGCATTTTTACAGAAACAGTAGGGCAGAGGAAGGAATCCAATATGCATCTCTCTCAGGTGAGCAGAGGGAAGACTTTGAGTTCTATCTGTCCTTTGTCTGGCACCTGTGAAGATAAGCTATCAATTTACATTGCCAGGGTGAAATTCAACAGAACCATTTTAGGCTAAAGATCTTGAGGCCCTCAAGGAATTTCCTTGTAGACAAATATGAGGGAGGTGTGTAGCTTTTTGAATCTTTGTGGCTTTCTTTTTTAGGAATAAAATGGGAGGCAGGTTTGTCTGACTAGCAGTTCTCAGCCTAACTTTTCCCTTTGGCTTGGTGATTTTAGGGTTGTGAGATGTATTTTCCTTTTACAGGTCCAGGTGAGTCCTTGCTCCCTTTTGCTATTGCGGCCAGGGAGGCAGCTGGTGAATGATTGATCTCCTTTCCCTCTGGAGCTTCAACTGGGACTGTCCTGGAGATTGGTCACCGTCATGCCCATCAGGGAAGAGGCCGGAGGTGAGTCGTGCAGCTCCTGCTGTACTCACTAGCTGAGGTATGAGTCTGCCTGCTCTCCTTTGGTGACTTTTTGAGTCAGAAGAATGTTCCTTCCCTTCATGGAATGTCCACGGGGGAATAGAAGCCTCAGGGTGTTACAGAGGTCATGATGACTTCAGTTTACTCCACACTCTGCCCATCTTGCTAGATACACAATACCACGGATCTGAGTTGGGATATGTTCCAGAGAAAAGAGATATTGATGGTTCCCCATAAAAGACGTGACATGAAATGGTTAATGTGAATAGAAGAATCCTGACTTGTCTGAAATATAGATTTCCAGGGAGGAAATGTAGAACCCATTGAGTATCATTTGTACATTTATGCTTGTTTTTAAATCTCGGAGACTGTGAATGCTGGCATCCTGGAATTTCCAGGAGTCATAGTCTAGACTGAAGATAAGACACTCTGGTCTCTCTGAGCCAGTCTCTGACCCTTCTATCCGCACTAGGGGAGGAACTCGTTTTACAGCACTGAGGTCTCTGGGGACATTATTCTGCCTATGGTAGAGAAGAATTCCTTAGAAGAAAGAAAAAAAGATGACTATTTCAGATGAAGAATTAGGGATGTGTCTGAAAACTTCTGGCATAGATGGAGGAAGAATCCCAATATGTTTTTGTGGTTATACAACCAAAAATTATGTTAACTACAGGAACGATGTGACTTGACTGGGAAAAGGCAACCTGAGAGTATTTTAAGATTCCTTGGTTATGTAATTATATATCCAGAAGGTACCATATCCAGTAGAGTGATAGATTAAAAATTATAATCAGTGTTCTTAAGCACATAATTAGCATATTGAACATTGACAGTTCAGACCTTAATTAAGTACATAGCCTGCTAACAGAGGGAGTTCTGATTTTAGAGTTACATCGGAGCCTTGCTCCCAGTGGGAGAAATTTTTAACTAATCATGTAAAGTTTCTCTTCCACATCTCTTGTTGCAATAAATCAAAACTACCCTTTCTAATATGATTCCTTATGTTGCCCTGATATCTGGGTAGGGGATTGAGAGTGGGGAGTGTAGGCAGGAATTTGGTGGTTCTGTCAAAGGTAGATTGAATATGTTCATCATTACAATTTCCTTCTGCATCTGAAATAATTTCATATGTGAGTTTTTGGAGCTTTATGAGTAGCCTTTAAAATACTTAGGCTGCTTTCTTCTAGCACTGAAACCAGAAATCATTTTTTTAATGTCATGATCTATTTAGAAGTAATTTTGCCTTATAGCCAAGGGTAATCTCATCACTGAGTAATGCTTCTATTTATATAAGTCTGTCTCTTAGAGCCTGTTCGTATCTTGAAGAAATCCCCAATGCAGGAGGCAGGATACAAAATTGAATACCATCATGTAATATCCCCAAAGGGACTTGTTTAGTGTTTTCTTATCCAGTTACCCATGGCTACAGGGAAAGATTTTTCAAAATTCAATACAAATTGTGTTAGCTTGTTTTTCTTCTTGACACTCTTAAGTCTTCTTTGATCACAGTAGATTTTAGAGGAAAAAAAAATCCTTTAGATCTCTCAATGTCAAGGGGCACCCAGACAGTTATTCTGTTGCCCTTCTACAGAGCTGCTAATTGTTTAGAAGGACAAAGGTATCTCAGAGTAAGCATTGGGACCTCAGTAAAAGCTGTTTGCTCTGTTCAGTGTCAGGAGGGTCTTGGGCATTAGCCAAGGGGCTTTAATTATTGAAGGATTTTATTATGAGGTTGTTTTATCTAAAAGACAGATTCCATTTGTCATATCACCAGTCAAGTATCAATTCGTCATCAGGTATTTAATTATTGATGAACTATTATGTTTTGTGTACTTTCACCTATTTTGTAAAACAGCGTTTGTCAAAAACTTGGCTTTCACTGTGTTCACAAACTGTTGTCACTCCATAAGGAGCCAGAGATTCCAGAATTTGAAGGAAAGGGCAGAAAATGGCACCCTTATGGTTCACTGGGCTATGGAATTCCCTAAATCTCACTATAGCCTTTAAAATGCAATTAATATGAAAGAATATGTGCTCTACTTTGTTTTAATTTCCCTGAAGTAGTTTTATAAGAGAAGGGATTAGTCTCTATGCAGTTTAGAGAAAGAAGGCCAAAAAAAGTGGGTAGTGCTAGTGTTTATCTGGCTGAGGCCTCCTTGCCTTTAGTATACCTAGAGAGGTCAGCCTCTTAGTGAGGTGGATATCATCTCCCCAACTGCAGCAGCCTGAGAGACATTTGTCACAGACCATCCAGTTCCCTTGGCTGTGATTCTGTGTTCACCACACAAACTTGTGAATGCAAATTTCTCTTCTTAAGGACAGGGGAACCACAGTGTGTCAGGATCTGCCAAAATTAGTGACCCCTCCCATGCCTTCCTTAGAACATACTTTGATTCTTAGGAGAATATTTCAGGATGTAAGGAGACATAAATTGATTAAAGGATTGTATAGGCTCTTTTATTCTCTTTCAACTGCAATGCCCCAATTTATCATGCCCACAGTGCTTTCAACCCTGTGGCTAAAGGTCGTCCCAGTGTACCAGGTGTCTGAAGCTCTGAACTAGCCTGGTCCACTTGTGTTTGTAGATAGACAGAGATCAATGTCCACAGCCAGCAGCTAAGCCTTTGTAGGGATTTCTGAGCTAGAACTATAGAAAAAGGAGGAGGAATCTCGACTCTTTTCCAAGCCTTTTTCTGAATAAGTGGTTGCTGTCTACTCATCCCTTACTTCCATTAGTCACCCCCCCCCCCATTGCAAGGTTGCAGTTGACCCCATCCAGAGTCCATTCGAATTTGAACCAAATGGCAATGGCAAGTCTTCTCCAAAATATTACACAGATTAGGATTTTTAAACAAAGGCGATTCAGGTAGAAAATGTATGTTATTCATCTTTCTTCTGCTAGGAGAATACATTCCTTTTTGATGTTGGATGTATTGCGTTATAGACTGTACGTTGTGTCCCCCACCCTGTTGAAGCCTTAACCCCAGTATGATGGTATTTGGAGACGAGGCCTTTGGGAAATAATTAGGTTTAGATTAGGTCATGAGGGTGGGGCCCTTGTGAGTGGTTTTGTAGGAGGAAGAGAGAGATTTCTCCTTCTCCAAGTGCAGGCAGCAAAGAAAGGCCATGTGGGAACACAATGAGAAGGTGGCCATTTGCAAGTCAGCAAGACAGTCCTCACAGAACCCAACCCTGCTGAAACCTTGATCTTGGACTTCCAGCCTCCAAAGCTGTGAGAAAATAAAAATTTCTGTTGTTTAAGCCACCCAGTCTATGTTATTTTATTATGACAACTCATCAAGCAGATTAATACATGTCAATAGTTTTGTGAACAAAATCTTTTGGTTTAATAAGTGTGACTCAGTTCTCTGGGATTTGCTCAACCATAGATGAACTGGTAGCCTGATAAAACCCAGATCACAGATTCACCTATTCTGGACCTACATACAAATGACATCATACAGTATATGGGCTTTTGTGGCTGGCTTCTTTCACTGAGCATGTTTTTCGAGATCCATCCATGATGCAGCATGTATCAGGACTTCATTTTTATGAAAATTTAATTTAATATAGTTAATTTTAAGTTGTGGGATACATGTGCAGGAAGTGCAGGTTTGTTACATAGGTAAACGTATGCCATGGTTGTTTGCTGCACCTATAACCCATCACCTAGGTATTAAGCCCCCATCTCAATAAAGCTGTTATTTAAACAAACAACAAACAAACAGATAATCAGGTAGCAAAGTTAGGGACTAAGCAAACCAATGACAAACCCATTGAAAATAACACCAAGGGATAGATGTCCCACGAGGTCCATCCTGCGCAGCCAGCCTGCTGCACATGTGCACCATTTCCATCTTGTTCTCGTCATTGACTCTCTTTCTCTCTATCCTCTTGCCATGCTATAAACTACAACACAATTTGGGGAAGGGAGGACATAAAATTAAAACACATGAAACAGAAACAATACAAAGCTAAATGTAATAAACGATAATTTTACTCTCCTGCTTAAAACTTCTCAGCACCCTACATAGGAGTTTCATCAGAAATTTCCCCTCCACTTCTGACTCCTGTAAAAAAAATAAAAGAAGGAAAAAAACAAAAAAGAGTTTCATCAAAGTTACTTTCGTATGAGAGGGCAGAGAGTATGGCAAGAACTGACCAAATCAATCAGGAAATCTACTTGAAACCTTATTTTTTATTTAAAAAACTGTGGAAATTTTGTATTCTCCTGCAGAATACTGCCATGCTGTTTTAATCTTAAAAAAGTCCTTCACTTCTAATCTTTATGTAAAATTTATGTTTCAAAAAGATGAGCCTCATTTGTTTGCATTTTTTTCTTTAAGTCCTGGCCTACCACATTTACTCCAGTGGGTAGATGTGAACTTGCTGACAGCAGGAGCTTCTACAATGAAAGCCAAGCTCTGCAGCATGGCATATAAAGCCCTGAGTCTTTTCTCTTTTCTTTTTTTGGAGTTCCATACTCCAGATTCACTGGAGTTTTTGGCACAGTTTCTATTATCCCTTAGGCCTTACATGCTATTCCCTTGGACCAGGGTGCATTTTTATTCCACCTGCTCTATCTCTGTCCACCTATACATCTCCTACCCCCACTCCAATTCCCAGCTCATGTGTCTTATTCCTCTCTGAAGCACTTTCTTGACTTTCCTAAACAAAGATGATCATCTTTTCTTTTGTGAAGGTATAAACTGGATATTCCAAAGCTCTCCAGTGTTCTGAGTATAATCCTTTCCTTTAGTAGCCAAACATATTGAATAGATCCCCATCCTACATGCAGTACAAGATTCAGTGCTCTTTCCGGTATTTCCAAGGTTCTCAGGGAGGCTCATAATTTCCTTCTTTTTGAATTTTTCAACTATCCAGCTTGCTTCCCTACTTCTCTGTGGGCATGGACTAGCTTTGTCTATAGTTCTCCAAAGCTTCACTAACAAAGACGTGCTTTATGGCAGACATTTACTGAAGTTTTCAGAGGGGGATCACCAACCAAACAGAATGTTAGAATAGCGAACAACCTACACCTAAATATTTGATATTTTAGACTCGTGACCAACCTCACATGGGACCCTTTCCCAGGCAATCCATGCCCCCAGCTGTCACCTGCTGCTTGTTGCTGGGGCTTTTCTCCTCCTCTTCTTTGAGTCTTCAGGGCCCTTACAACCTCCAAAGCTTCCAGGGGCCAGTCCCACAGCCCTGCTTCTGGGTTATGTGGGGCAATTTGGTGCTTTCTTTGTCTTCTTTTTCATTTATATAAGTTTAGAGGGACCTCCCCTTTCATAACCAAAGAGGCTGTTCTAAGCAAAAGATAACAATTTTCTTCCCAACAGCAATTCTTTAACATCCTAGAGCAACAGACTTAAACTGCAGTTAGCTGCATGTGGTGGTTGCTGGATGCACCGCCCAGATCCCATTGCAGGAGTGAAGGATGTATTTTCTCAGCTGCTGGGAGTGGTAGAAACCTCTCAACTGCCAATCCCCATCAGTAATTGCCTTAACTGAAGAGATCGATCTTGCTCAAGGCCATTTAGCCTTCCTGGGGTAGCCTCTATCCAATGACTGGTCGAAACGCTTCCTGGCCCAAACTCAGGTGATTTTGCAGGGGCCATCCCAGCCGCAGAGTTGCCCATGGGGTTGGCAGAAGGCTTTGCTGAGGCTCCATCACAGCTCATTTTTTCTTTCTTCTCCATCTTTCTTTCTCAGGGATTGATCCTAAGAGTACTGTACTCCCTGATAACCTCCTGCATGCTAGTCTCCACTGCAGTCTGCTTCTTGGGAAACAAAACCTTGGGAAACAAAACACTCTGCTTCACACGTTGTTTATCCTATCTAAGCTTGAGGTTTTGTTTGTCTGTTTGTAAAATGAGAATCCTAATAATATCCCCCATGTAGAGTTGGGATGTGTATTATGATAGATGAAACACATAAAGTGCTTAGCTGAATGCCAGGTACATTAAAATATAGTAAGTAAGCCTTACCCATCATGATTTTTGTGGACGGGTACTGGTCGGTGGCCTGTTAGGAATGGGCTGCGCAGCGGGAAGTGAGCAGTGGGTGAGTGAGTGAAGCTTCATCTGTATTTACAGCTGCTCCCCATCACTCATGTTCCTGGCTGGGCTCCGCCTCCTGTCAGGTCAGCGGTGGCAATTAGATTCTCACGGGAGCATGAACCCTATTGTGAACTGTGCATGTGAGGGATCTAGCTTACAAACTCCTCATGAGAATCTAATCCCTGATGATCTGTCACTGTCTCCCATCACCCCCAGATGGGACTGTCTAGTTGCAGGAAAACTAGCCCAGGGCTCCCACTGATTCTACATTATGGTGAGTTGTATAATTATTTCATTATATATTACAATGCAATAGTAATAGAAATAAAGTGCACAATAAATGTAATGCAATTGAATCATCCCCAAAACATCCCCTCTACCATCTGTGGAAAAATTGTCTTCCATGAAACTGGTCCCTGGTACCAAAAAGTTAAGGACAGTTATTCTAGGGTATTCAGTGAGGAGGAACTTAAACTTCTTCTTTCTGTTTTTTTTTTTTTTTTTTTTGAGAAACAGTTGATAAATGTGGCTTGAAGTTTGTTGGAGCAGGGGTAGACACTTTTGTTTAAGGAGGCTGGAGTCCTTCTGGGAAGAAAGGGATCAAGACTCTGGATTTTCCTCCCAAGATTCCACGTTGGTTATATGTATCTGTTGACAGAAGTGTGCTGACAAAGCCTAGAGCACAGAAGAGTAATAAGGTGTCTGAGATAAAGATCACCATGGCCCAGTCATTGTCAAAAACAAACAAGCAAACAAGCATTTCCAAACTCACCCTGGGCTGCTGGTGATGGTGGTGGAAAAGTCCCAGATGAGAACTTCTGCAGAAAAATGAACCCCATTACTACATTTCATCCATCAGTAGAACTGTTTGCATCTTTCATTTACGGAACCAAAGAAAATTACTGTATAAGCCTGATTCCATAATGTCTATCAATCCAATTTAGTTGTGTATAACAAGCATAGTAAAAAGATATGGCAAAGAATACAAAAAGGGGGAATATGGCCGGGTGCGGTGGCTCATTCCTGTAATTCCAGCACTTTGAGAGGCCGAGGCAGGCAGATCATGAGGTCAGGAGATCGGGACCATCCTGGCTAACATGGTGAAACCCCGTCTCTACTAAAAATACAAAAAATTAGCCAGGCGTGGTGGCGGGAGGCGGAGCTTGCAGTGAGCTGAGATCACACTACTGCACTCCAGCCTGGGCAGCAGAGCAAGACTCCATCTCAAAAAAAAAAAAAAAAAAAAAAGCAGGGGGGGGAATGTGAGTTTTTGTGTATCTCCTGAGTGTCATTTCTCTTGGTATTGAAATAGGTAGTGCAAGCACGTGATATGATTTTGAAATTGTTTTCTGAGCTTATAACTTTGAGCTTTTCTACCCCATGAGAGACCCAGTGCTTTTTTATAAAAACCTGCTTTCAGAGGAGTCTAAAACGAAACAACTGACTCATATACTCAGATAAAGAGGTAAATTGATAACCTTGTATCTGAGTTACTTCTTTCAGATAGTTTCATTTTAAATGTGGACAAGGCCATCATAATCAAAGCCAAAGTAAGTGGTATTAGCTTGGTGCAAAAGTAATTGCGATTTTTCCTTTACTTTCAATGGCAAAAACCGCAACTACTTTTGCACCAAATTAATAATTATCAATACAATACCCTGCCTACATTCTGAACCAGAATTCCCAGATGGTGAGAGTTTCTCCCTATACCTAAAGGAAAGGAATGAAGACACAGAGGCACCAAGAAGAATCTGAACAAACAGGCCTTGCTAAATTCCCCCCCTTAGAAATAAAATGTTAAGTCATTTCACAAGTATGTAGTAACTTATGTTTACAGCAAATAGTGGGTGATATGGATATTTCCAAAAAGAGAAATGAGTGCTTGTATTAGTTGTCTATTGTTGTATAATGTAGGAGAGAAGAGGTTTCTTTTCTCTCCCATTGCAAAGTTTATGGCTGATACCCCTATAACAAAAAACAGATTAATAAGAGAAAAGCATACAACCTAGTGCTGACCTTCCCTGCAAGTTCAGGTGAAGCAGCACGTGGCTTTAGTCAGATAAAACAGACCAAGTCACATATGCATGCTGAAATCAAGGCTGAAAGTATGATGGATGTCCTGATTTTTCAGTTGAATTCTCCAGACATTAATAATTTTGACCCTAGGAAAGGTATCCATTTATGGAATACAAGAACACCATCTTCAACTGGTAACACAAGACCTAATTCAGATTGCTCATTACACTCCGAAAGCCATTGTGAAAGTGATTAGTAATATGACAAGTGTTGACATTGTTGTTGCATAGTAAAAATAAAATAAAATAAAATAAACGGTTTACAGAAACCTGAAAAGAAAGAGAAAAGCATACGGGCTTACTTAAATAAGTTTTATATGATACAAGAGCCTTTAGAAATGAAGACCCAAAGAAACAGGGAAATCTGTATATTTTTTCGGGGAGTTGTATGACTGGAGGGCAAAAAAGTGCAATTGAATGGTAATAAACTTGGGGACAGAGAACTCAGCTTGACCTGTTTATTGAGAGTCTTCTTGGCACCTCTGTGTCTTCATTCCTTTCCTTTAGGTATAGGGAGGGCCACTCTGGAATGCGGGTCTTATGAACTACTTTAGAAAAAGGTCAGAAAATTCTTGAATGGCCTGTGTCAGGGAAGAAGTGAGAGATCAGAGAGACCTTCTTATTTCTGCTGTTTTCTCAAATTCCTCCAGCTTAAAATACTCAATATGCCAACATGCCACATTTTGGGGTAGCACGTTCTGAGGCTCATCATGAGTGACTTAAAACAACATATATTTATTGCCTTACAGGTTCTTTGGGTCAAGAATCTGGACATGGTTTAGCCGGATTCTCTGCTTCATGGTCTTTTGCAAGGCTGCAATCAAAGGGTCTCTCTGTGCTGGGGTCTCACTTGAAAGCTCAAGTGGAGAAGGATTTACTTCCAAGCTCATTTATGTGAATGTTGGCAAGATTCAGTTGCTTGAACGTAAGTGCCTCAGTTCCTAGGTGACTGTGGGCCAGTGGCCACCCTCAATTCCTTGCAATGTGGGCTTCTCTAACATGGCTGGCCACTTCATCAAAGCCAGCTACAGAGACAGTCTGTAAGCCAGAGGCAAGTCTCAGTCTTATATAACCTAATTACAGAAGTGATATCTGTGCAACACTGGTGTATTGTATTGTTTAGGAACAAGTTACTCAAGAGGAAGAGGTCACCTGGGAAATACTAAAGAAGTAGGGATTCCTGGGGTTATTTTAGAGGCTGCCTGCCATAATAATGATAAATGGTCAAAGTATATGCAAGGACACTATGGATAAGACAAAATATTTCATTTAATAGCATAACTACTTTGGGAAGTGCAATTGCATAGACATGTTTAATGAAGAAATCTTTCCTAAATCAAATAAAATTTCCTTAATTAATGCACTGCTTTATTCTTCACATGTTCGGCAAACTTCCTAATCTTATCTCCTGAATCTTTGAAACTATTATCACATTTTCAAACTTTTGCCAAATATTTTCGTCTCTTCTATACCCCAACATGAAATTTCCCTTCTGGATCATGAAAGAGAAAGCTCTGCAGAAAGACCACTATGAATATGTGTACTTTTCTTTGTGGGCAAGGGAAAACGTTTATGAAGGTAAATAAAACAGTGTCAGAACTCTTATGAACAAGGGACTGCCTTCAGTTAAACTAAACAGATTGTATTCCATCTGCCGTTCTTGTAGTATCTGTTGATGATGACTGAGAAAAGAGCTCTTTATTTTGAAAACCTACAGAGGTAGGAAAACTATGTGGAAACAAAAAAAGAGAAGAAAAGGTAGCATGGGTTGAGTTGCGATGGTTTATTTGTGAAGATTTATTAAAATATGTCACAAAGCTTATCTTAAGCTTCCTTGTTGCCAGCTGTGGGCCATGATAAATGGGGAATGGGTCTTCATTTCCATGTTGTGAGATTTTCTTTACAGTTGTCTTGATTGCCTGATTTGCAATATGAATGCATTCTTTCAAAAGTGAGATCTTTTTTTTTTTTTTTTTTTTTTTTTTTTTTTGAGACAGGGTCTACCTCTATTGTCCAGGCTGGAGTACAGTGGCATGATCATGGCTTACTGCAACCTCAGCCTCCCAAGTTCAAGCAATACTCCTATCTCAGCTTCCTGAGTAGCTGGGACTACAGGCATATGCCACCACACCTGGCTAATTTTTGCATTTTTTTGTAGAGATGAGCTTTTGCCATGTTGCTCAGGCTTGTCTGGAATTCCTAGGTTCAAGCAATCCTCCTGCCTTGGCCTCCAAAGTACTGGGATTACAGGTGTGAGCCACCACAACCAGCCTCTGCTCTTGAATTCTTAACAAAATCAGAACACTCTCTTTTCTATCTCTAGCAATAGAAGAAGCAAATGGAAGGTGAGGGGAAGGAGAAAGCTTATAAATAGACTCAGTGGTGAGATTTGCAGCATCACGAATGTCTGAAGTCCCCTGTGTTACACAAAAGGTGCTTTTGTTAAATTTTAGTGTCATTTTTGATTTTCTGATTTAAATCACAGCTACTGGTAGAAGAAACCTAGTTGTAACACAATAGAGAAGGCACTGGGTTATATCTGGGTTAGTTTAACAGCTCAGTGAGTAGTTAAGAACCAGAAAGAAGAGTTGCTTCAGGAAGAAGGGCTGAGGAGATCCAAAGGAGAAACAAATGAGCCCCAAGATGAACCTTAATCAAGTCCCAAGTTTGTCTGTAATTGATTCTGTAGAGGATGGTTAGTTTTTCAGAATGGTTATACTCATGGAAATGGAAATATGCTTTGTCCTCTAAACTCAAATGACTAAAGGATTATTTTAAAGGACATTCATTAATTTGTTCCAAATACAGAAATAATGTATGCACAGTATAGAAAATTAGAATGAGCATAAAGCTGAATGTTTGATGAAGGTGGAATTTTAAATTGTCTTTTATTGAGACAACTGCCCTTCGGAGCGTCCTTCATTTTTGGTTACTGGAGGCAGTGGAGTTACTAGTTCACACTTGGAGCAAATTTGGTTTGGCTTCGTCGTCAGAAGGAGTGTAAAGCAAGTGCTCACGTAGAGTTCTTGACAAAAACTTGAAGTCACTATGGATCTGACTTCAGAGGCTATAATGGAAGATTTTAAGTGTTCAATTTAGGACTATGAATTTAATGTATTTTGAGATGGACAGTTATATGCTTGAAGAGTTAAAGAAATTTTTTTCCTAAATATGGATTAAAATGAGCTATTAATAACTTTCACATCATGCTGATCAACAGATTCTGAAAACCATAACCATCGACTACTGTGATTTTGTCTACTGAAAAAGAGTTAATCTTCCCACTGTCAGTCATCCTGAAGCTTGAAATGAGTGTCCTCAGAATGGAGTAAGGGAGGCCCTCCTGGGGTTGAGGCTGAAGCTTTTATGGAGCTTAGGATGGGAGAAACCTAGAGATTTTGGATTATGAGGGGTAAGCTGGCCTCTGTCTCATGGAAGACATTTAAGAGTAAGATGGGAATTTAGGAGTAGGGTCAAGATGTGAGTAACCATGTTTTGTAGCAGCTAAAATTACTCTCCAAACTCTATTTATACTACTACTCAATCGCTCATGAAGTTTTGTTTAACAGCACATTCTGGTCTTAGCTGCCTTTTGAGTTGAAAAGGAAAGGAACTGAATTCATACTTGGAGTGAAGAGATAAAAGGAAGATAAACCAATCCAGGGGAGTCACTTACGTGAGGGACAGAAGTGACCTGAGGAATGGAGAGTATGAGGTGCCTCTTTCTCCACTCTTGGTAGTACTGGGTAGATCAAGCTCTCTAGTATTTGCTCACTGGACTGGTGGAAAATAACATTTTATGATTCATTTAACATGCATTTCTTTAATTACCAATGAGGTTGAATCTTTTCAAATAGTTTATTGGCTGTTTATGTATTTTTGGTAAACATCGTATAGATACATATCGCCAGTTTCCTATTGCGTTGCTGATCTTCTGTTTTTAAAATTTTGTCTTAGTCCTTTTCTTTTCTTTCTTTGGTATGAATTCTTTTTAAACAAAATAAATTAGCTCTTGTGTATATATGCTTTCCAATGTTTACTGTGGGTCTCTCAACTTTGTCTATTATGGATTTTTTTCTATTAAAAAATCCTTATGAATTAGTTAATGTTAATGTAGTCACTTTTTATTAGTCTTTTCTTTTTTGGCTTCTAGGTTTTCTGTCCTGTGCTTTAAGGTCTTCCTCAAATGTGTTTCAACATCATTTTTCAAATTCACTTTTCTTTACTGAATTGAAATTCCAGTTTTACCTTAAAATTCCCATATGTATTTAGATCTGTTTCTCAAGCGTTTTCTTGCATTGATGAGGTTTTTCTCCAATATTAAACAGATTTAATTTTTGTAATTTTATTATATGTTTTAACATCTTGTTAGTCGGATGCCCCTTTTCTTTTGAAATTTTTCCTGACTATTCTTACATTTTAATTTTTCTAGTGGAACTTTATTGGTACATTTATTGACAACTCTCTCCACTTCCCTGAAATTCTGTTGGCACTTGGGGTTGCGTTAAACTTAAATACTAGATGTGATCGACATCTCTACAACATGGAATGTATTTATTTATTTATTTATTTATTTATTTATTTATTTATTTATTGAAACAGAGTCTCTGTTTCCCAGGCTGGAGTGCAGTAGCGCGATCTTGGCTCACTGCAACCTCTGCCTCCCGGGTTCAAGCGATTCTCTTACCTCAGCCTCCCAAGAAGCTGGGATTACAGGTGCACCCCACTATGCCTGGCTAATTTTTTTTTGTATTTTTGGTAGAGACAGGGTTTCACCATGTTGACCAGGCTGGTCTCAAACTACTGACCTCGGGTGATCTGCACACCTTGGCCTCCCAAAGTGCTGGGATTACAGGCGTGAGCCACTGTGCCCGGCCAGGAAATCTTTTTATTTTAAGAGCCCAAGTTGTCCAAGTTGTCTTCCGGTAGAAGGTTTCATGTCCAGTTGGCTGTTTTCCAGAATCCCCCTCCCTGTGTAATTCCAGGTCGAAGTTGGCAAAAGGGAAATGTATGTGGGACATGGAAGGTACATTTGCTGCAGCAGCCATTGTCTCTGAAAGTGGTCATGGTTCGAAGTCACGAGGGGTGCCTGCGGTGTCTAGTTTGTTTCCAGTGAGTTCTTACTCTTCCCCATTCTATGTTCTGCTCTTCTTTTTGACTCTGGCCCTGCTGACCAAGAGCAAGCCCAGTCCCACCATCAGATATTTGGCTGTGAGCTCACAGACGGGACAGCTATGTGGAAGCAATGGCCTTCTGGAGGCTGAGACGCTAGTCTCCCTTCATGGTACCACTTTCAGCAGGTGTATGTATCTTGCCTCTCAATTCCTCTGAATGCTCTGACTTTACATCCAGGATACTCTTCAGGAGAGCTGGGGAGTGACATTTTCTGGTCCTAAAATTTCCTGTTTTGAGTCTTTACTTCTCCAGCTCCTTCCGCCAGTGAGTAAAGTTTCACTCTATAATCAATTCTTCATTTCATAGTATAACGTCTCTTCTTCCTTTATCTAACCCTGGTGGATACACTTTTCATGTGCTTAGCTTTTTTTCTCTACACAGTATTGTTTTCTTCATAAAGATCTTAGACATTTCTTTTAGTATTTACTCATAGGTATTTTATTTTCTTCTTGTTTGTTGTGGATGGAATAGTCCTTCTGTAATATTTCTAACTGGGCCCACCTCAGAGCCTTTGCAGTTGCTGTACTTTCTGCCTGGTGCCATCATCTAGCAGATACAGCCATAGCTTGCTGGCCTTTGCACAGTGTCATCTTCTCAACAAAACCTTCCTTAGTCACCTATATGTAATTATAATTCCTCTCATACCCTATAGTCTCCTTCCTTATTCTATTTTATCCTTAACACCAATTCCTATTTAATTGTGTGTATTACTTTTGCATGTTATATATTGTATGTCTTTCCTCACTAGAGGATAAACTCCTTATTAAGGGCAAGGATGCTTTATCTGGCTTGTTTATTTTGCTGTATCCTTAATATCTAGAATGTTGCATGGCAAATAATGAGTATTTGGAAAATATTTTCTGAATGTATGAACATATAAAACAGTCATTGCTTCTAAAAATAATTTTGTAATTCATCACCTTACTAATTCTGGTATTGCTTTGAGTACTTATTATGTCAATTGGGGTTTCTTGTCTTTAAACTCATGTCATCTGTAAAGAGTGATGATTCTGACTTTTTTCTAATACTTATACCCCATTAGCTTCTATTGTCTAATTGCATTGATTAGTTAATTCATAATGATGTTAAATTGTGTTGCTGATAATGAAGATCATTTTCTCCTCCAGATTTTAATATTTTACCATTAAAATCTTTTGAATCAAGGTCACTGATCCTAGACTTTTTTTTTTTTTTTGGATGTACCTTCTTTAAAATCTACTTATTTTGATGCTTAGAGTTACTTATAAAGAGGCCACCAATTTAATTAATGGATTATATTATAAAAATGTTACTGTTAAATCAGTTGTTTGGATCCCAGAATTTATTTTCCTATACAAGCAATGGTGTGAATAATGACTACACTTCCTAACCAGCCCATACCCCATAAAGTTTCAAGTGTGGTATTGTTCTTCAAAGAGAGGTGTCAAGGTCCAGTTCACTATATAATTTCTCACACACAGAAATGAATGTTCCGTCTACTTAATTGCCATTGTCTTTATTGTCTGAATCACTTCTTGGCACCAACATTCCACACTACATAAAGTGATTTGTGTTAAACACTGTCTCTCCTGCCACAGTTTAGCTTGAGTTCACAGATTCCAATAAGGATAAAGGTGCAAGCAGATCCTACACATGTTTGGAATTGATCAAGCAAGTTGCACAATAGGCAATAGTGGGGACTGGTGGGTCACTGGAGAGATCGCTGTTTGTCAAAAGGGCACGGATGCCAGCTGCTTGGGAATATGGACCCAGCATTCCAGATATTCTGATCTTTAAAGATGACTGTGATAATTCTAACATTTTTGGGAAATCTCACATTTTAAAAAGGTTAGTGTATTGTTCAGCCCTGGTAGGGAATACGTTGGCGCATTCAAGCCAAGTCATTAACAAATAAAATAAGTATTTAAAAAGGTGTGAGTAGGGTTTCCCTCATCTGTTGAGGAATGGTGAAGCACCCCAGGATTAGCAACAGCAGGAAGCATTACCGCTTCTCAGCCCTAGGGGGGCAGCTGTGGCTATGGGAGAGAGCTAGGCGGGCTGCCTGACTGGAGTATGGTCTTGGGTGAAGAGAAGTAGCCAATCCATGGCAGAGAAGGAGTCAATGGTAGAGGTACCTTCATCTTATTCCCCTTTCACTCTCTGGTCTCCTGCATGCTCATCCATTGGCTGAAACCAAGAGAAAGCTAGAGGGCAGAGGGGCATATTGATTCAGTCTCCAAAGGCCAGCATCAAGGTACAAAGTAAAGTAGAAAAGAAAAGAGTGGATCTTAAAGGTCTAATGGAAAATGTACAACCTAGATAGCTGTTAACTTGAGTTAAATAAAATGCAAATGAACACTGAGAATGAAAACAAAAATCATGCTGCAAGGTGTTGGTTTTGGACTTTTGGTTTAAACATTTTGAAGATATTACCACATCTTTATCTTTCGATCATTTTATCCTAATAGAATGTATAAACAAGGTCCTTGATAACTGGGTGGATAAAAGTGATTTGAAAACTGAATATAATGTGGCTGGAAGATGCATTTTACATCCTCACAATAAAATGAAGAGATTTCTTTTTAGGATTTTGTTTTCTCCCAAAGGACAAATATAACATTATCATCAAGGACTTTATGATCTAAATTTCTCAAATGTTGCATTTTAACTTATTGTATTAGTTACCTATTGTTACATAGCAAATTGGCCCCAAATTTAGGGCTTAAAACAACAAACATTTATTCTCTCACAGTTTCTGAGAGTCAGGAATCTAGGCGTGGTTTCACTGGGTGTTTCTGGTTCAACATCTGGGTTGCATCATCTGAAGCCTTGACTGAAGCTGCAGGATCAATTTCCAGAAAGGCCCACTCACATGGCTGTTGACGGGATGTCTCAGTTCCTTGCTAATGGCTTTTCCTTGGGGTTAAGTGTCCTCAAGGCATGGCAGCTGGCTTCTTCCAGGAGGAGTGTTCTAAGGAAGACAGAGAACAAGAAGACAACTAAGACAAAAGCTGCAATGTCATGTAGAATCTAATGTTGGAAGTGACACACCATTGCTTCTGTCGTATTCTCCTGTTACACAGACCAACCTGGTACAATGTGGAAAGGTCTAAACCAGGCTGTGAACACCGGGAGACAGGAATCACAGAGCCACTTGGGAGACTGGCTACTAGGCATATTCTGCCTGATTTTCAGAGTGTCATACTTCCATATCTTCCTTTGTTCCTGAGTTTTTTTTTCTTTTTTTTCCCCAGTACTTATGAGTGGGTGCAGCAGAGGGAGAGCTGTCCAATGAATAACGCTCATAGGAGTGTCAAAAAATTTCAACAAGGGAGTCTTGGGTCTCCACTGCAGGGTGACCCTTGTATCCTAAGTGTGGCTTCACCTTCCATGCAGAACCTTGGCACATAGAGAACTAAGAAAAGAGAGGAAATGGTAGGGATGGGAAAGATCCAGCAGAAGGAAGTCATATCTTTCCCACCATTGGCCTGAGTCTACCAACTTCAGGAGAAATCCCTTTACCTACACTTCTTGTACCATGTGTTGTGGACCTCCGCTTCTTCTACCAAGCGATGTCACAAATTCATTGAGGTTCTGTATTTCCTTTCCTACCCAAAACACACACACACACACACACACACACACACACACACGCGCACACACACACGCACACACACACACACACACCCTGAGGGAGGGTGTGGGCTTCTAAAGAGAAGAATCATAATTGTGATTCTTTCTTACCAAGTGTAAAATGTTAGGACGGCATTTGACACCAGAGAGTCTCAGCGATAAACCAATGATAAAACTCTAAAGTTCCGTATCTTTTTATATGTTCCCAGTCTCTCACTCCTGACTTGATAGGCATGGACTCTTTCGTAGATATGCAAACTGTTCTTTATCTTCCTGCATCTTAATTTCATATCTTTTCCCTTAGCATCACATCAGTTCCATTCAAAATGAAGGTAACCTTTCATTTTTATTAAATTCTTCTTGTAGTTAGAGAATTGGAATGATTCAGCTTTCTTGCATGTTTTCTTCTTCTTTTCTCCATGTTTTGAGAATGCTGCAGAAGCCCCAAGGAATTTAAGGACTTCCAGAACCACATGATAGGTGTTCCAAATGAGATATGAGCGTTTACAAAGAATGTTGCTATGCAACTATTTACAAATAAAGGCATTTTTCCAAAGGAAAGGAATTGAAAAGCAAATGTTATCATTAAATGCTGAATAGTCAGGGAGACTACCTTTACTGCATAAACATTTATTCTTGATATCATTTTTTAGAGTGCGGATAATGGTTGCTTGAAGAAGGAAGGAAATGTGTCAAGGGACTTTTATGAGAGAGAGAGAAAAATGTAAGAAAAGTGTAAAAATATATGTTGGTTTGGAATGATGATCAAACAATGATTTCATTTCACTACAGTCCAGCAATAAATCTGTAACTCTTCTCTCACCAGTGACGCTGGAAACCATAGGGAATCCAGGCCAACTAATTCCAGGCACTAATCTTTCATGCTGGGAAATGCATCTGCTAGGGGTACAGGACCCAGAAAGTCTGACAAGGCTAGTTTTTGTATGAATTGGTTACTAATCCTGACCACTCTTGCTTCCAGTTCATCACATGTGGGGCTACAGTCCCATAGTGCCGAGTTCTGGGACACTTCTATTCAGTTATCTTAGCATGTCACAGAGCATGAGAAAATAGTTACTCATATGCTTGCACTTTTTTTTAGAGAGAGAGAGAGAGAGAGAGAGAAAACAATGACAGAGAATAAAGAGATGCGTCTTGGACTCATGTCTTGGCTTTGCTACCCACTAACTGAACTTTAGCTCACGGAAGCTTGAGTTTGCATCTACAAAATGGGGTGATTGAGTTACAACAATGGTTACCACTTTATTATTTTTCCTCTCTAGACCTCCTGTTTTGAGAGATTTAGATTATAGCATTTACCTCATAGTAATTAATTTGCTCCACTTTCGTTGTGTTTCCATTTTAAAGTTATCCATATTTTAAGTAACAGTGTATAATTATCAATGGTTTATAGAAACCTTATGAAATTACACAAATCAAAGCCTTAGTTGAGATGCCAACAAACATCTCATGGTTCTTTCTACTGCTGTTGTTTGCTACATTTTGTATACTCAGTGTTACTAAGTGTTACTTTCACCTTCTAGATAGAGCCTTGGGACACAGGTCACTTTATAAAATGGTACTGCGTGAATAGGATCCAAAAGAGAGATGTCAGATCCAAAATCCAAGGTGATGTGTCCTAGGACCTGCACATGGCTCTTTCTTTACTAAGACTACATCATATGTGGATTTAGTATCAATATCTAATTTGCTTCTCATCCCAACCTTCGTCTGAGGACATTAGAAGCCAATGAGAATGAGTGGAAGGTAGAAGATGGCTGATACTTTAGCTGTCTTCTAAAGCCTCATCTTAGAAGGTGGGGCTTGTTTGGTCCAGGAAAGAGGGCTATGGTCTTGGTCATTCTTTGGGGGGAGGCTTCCTCCTCTGAGATGGCTCCTGCTTCAAGCCCATAGGTCTATTCAAAGGTGGGTGGCTCTGCCAACATATTTAGGTGATCTATCTTTAGTAAAAAGCAAAGACAAATGTGTGTGGTATTACCAGAAGTATTTGTATGTTTCCTTAGGTTATTATTTTTGGATGAAAATATTGTAAAAGCTCTAAGTATGTAGAAAAGTTTCATAATTCTAGAATTCTTGTACAACAGTGGTTGTACTGTCTTCACAGTTTTGTGGATAACTAAAACTTGGGTTTGGCTGGCTAAGTTGGTTTGAGCTGAGTGCTAACAACATCAGAGGTTTCGTTCTGTTTGTAGCCATAGGTTTCCCTGCTAATATCTGCCAGCCATCTGATCAATGCCTGCTGTTTGTCACAAGGGAGTCACTAAGAGTCCCTTGGCCTACTTTGATTGCCAATGCAGACATAAATTTTAAAGACGGATTTTCTTTTGGTGTCTTGGAAAGCATTAGCTCTGTGCCTCCACTGCTTAGAACAAAGACCTTCTCTTTGTTTCTTCTCTGTTGTCATCTGGTGCATGAGGTGGGGGTTCAGTAGAGTGAGTTTATGCATCAGAGAATGAGTAGACTTTCATTTAAGGTGGTGGTAAGAAGAGGCATGTGAGCTTTGTAGACAGGGCTCCTGTGACAGGCAGAATAATGAGACTCCAAAGGTGCCCATGTCCTAATTCCTGGAAACTGTGAATATGTTATGTTACATGGCAAAGAGAAATTAAGGCTGTTGATGGAATTAAGGTTGCTAATCAGCTGACCTCAAAACAAGGAGATTATCCTGGGTTATCTAAGTGGTTCAGTATAATCACAAGGTTCCTTACGAGTAGGAGGCAGGGGTCAGAGAAGGAGAAGGTAAGACTGTGGCAGAAGAGGTGAGAGAGGTGCAATTGCTGGCTTAGAAGCTGGCAGGAGGCTGTGAACCCAGAAAAATAGGGTCTCTAAAAGGGGCTAGAAAGCGGATTCTTCCCCAGAGCCTCTGGAAAGGAACGCAGCCTGGCAACAACTTGATTTTAGCCCCGTGAGTCCTATTGCAGACTTCTGACCTTCAGAACTGTAAAATGATACATTTGTGTTGTTTTAAACCGGTAAGTTGGTGGTAATTTATTAGAGTGGAAATAGGAAACTAATATAGCACCCAATAAAACTGACAAGAGAAATGTTCCAGGTAGAAGCTTTGTGGCTCTGCCCTGCTTTCTGTCGTCCCACTGAGAGTCCTTCCTGTTTGGAGTGCCTCAGAGAAGGGGCTTGGGATCAAGTTGAAATGAGAAGCCTTCCTCAGTCTTTCAGGCAGAAATAATCACTCCTTTAACCCATTGTATCTAACCCATTGTATTTTATCCAGTGGTTTATGTAGAATTATATGAATTGTTTAATGACTATTTGGGTACAAGAAATACCAATTTCTTTAGTTTTCTATATCAAATTAAATCCACTTGGTTCTTTCCTCATGGGGGTTTGTGAGAAGTCAATACTTGATATTTTGGCTGATGGGGTGAAAGGAGCTCCCTCTTTTCTTCTTAGATTCTATGAGAAACTTGGGGCTTATGTGGTCCAGGAAAGTGCAGCATAGTCTTGGTCATTTTTCAGGGGTGGCTTCCTCTGAGGTGGTTCCTGGTTCAAGCCCATAGGTCTATTCAAAGGTAGATGGCTCTGCCAACAACTCCATCTCTTCCATGGAGCCATTCCATGGCGCCATGCCATGCTCAACCACAGAAACCTTTGCTGAAGTTCCCAAGACATAGTACTTGGTGCTACTTCTTCAGTCACAAGACATCTGTCCCCATCCAAGAGCCTGGCCCTTCAGGTGCACTACCCTGAGCAAGCTCTCACCACTACTTCACTAAATTACATCTGTCCCAGGCTGAGTGCCATTGCTCACGCCTGTAATCCCAGCACTTTGGAGGCTGAAGTGGGCGGATCACCTGGGGTCAGGAGTTTTAGACCAGCTTGGGCAACATGGTGAATCCCCATCTCTACCAAAAAAACACAAAAATTAGCTGGGCATGGTGGTGCATGCCTGTAATCCCAGTTACTCGGGGGGCTGAGGCAAGAGAATTGCTTGAACCTGTTGCAGTGAGCTGAGATCGCACCACTGCACTCCAGCCTGGGCAACAGAGTGAGACTCCATCTCAAAATACAAATAAATAAATAAATAATATCTGTCCCTTCTCCTTCCCTTTTGCAGGGGACCTGGCTGTGCTCAGGACATTTGGCTACTCCCATCTCCACCCTTCCTCTCTTCGATGGGCACTTAATTCTCTCAATGCACCTAGTACCAAAGGTGGAAAACTAGCACTTGGGTTGTATTCAGTCTCACACCCTCTTACTGTTTTTCCTTGGTGTATGCAGTGGCATCCTGCACAGAGTTTTAAATCTGAACGAATTGCTATCATTTACAAATGAAGATTTTATTTGAATGTGTCCAGGTGTTATTGAGAATTCAGCAAATCTAGCATGGCGGGATCTCTATTTCTCCTGGCAGCAGCCAGTTGGCACTGAGCAAATGGTTAGCATGTGCTCTACACGTCTATGCATTCTTCACTTCTTTCTGTTGTGTCCTCATCAGTGAAGTGGAGATCAGTTGTTATTTGTCATCTTATACCAGGTTTACTTTACTCATATTATGTTTCTGACCTTTACATGTCTGAGAATTTGTAAAGCCTAGGCTTGACTTTCCAGGTATCTGATAACTTGTGTATGTGTGTTTTTCTTTAGCTAAGAAATATAGAAATAGCTCTATTTTCTCTATGGGGTATGCAGAGAACTTAGATCTCATAAACAAAGACCTAGTTACCAACATGGTGAGAAGTAGGCAACGGGAACAGGAGAAGCTGGATTGTTTTCCAAGGACTGTTTAGCAACACAAACAAAACACAGAATATTTTCTCAGTTTGTCACCATGCTACATGATGTTATCAATAGCTCATCATACCAGATTGTGACTTCCCTGATACTAGGGATAATGTCTAATCCATTGCATGGCTTATGGAAACACTAGAGGCATGTTTGTTGGGCGAATAAATGGAGAGCCTCAATATGGTAGCTTTCTGCCATTGTATGGTGGAAAAATATGGTGTGGGTGTCTTGAATGTTGTGGAATATGATTTATTTAAAGGTGTAAAAATAGGGCCAGTGATGCCAAATTGATTCTGAATTCTCATAAAACAGACCTCCAGGGGTTGTATTGTAGTCTGCGCCTAAAAAAGCAAGGTGTAGTTGGGCATGGTGGTTCACGCCTGTAATCCCAGCACTTTGGGAGGCCAAGGTAGGCAGATCACATGTCAAGAGCTTAAGACCAGCCCGACCAACATGGTGAAACCCCGTCTCTACTAAAAATACAAAAACTAGCCAGGAGGAGTGACATATGCCTGTAATCCTAGCTACTCAGGAAGCTGAGGCAAGAGAATCACCTGAACCCAGGAGGCAGAGGTTGCAGTGAGCTGAGATCACACCACTGCAATTCACTTCAGCCTGGGCGACAGAGTGAGACTATCTTTGAAAAAAAGCAAGATATAGCATGATTTAATTCAATTTATAAAATCAGGATACCAGGAAACTTTTTTTTTTTTTTTTTTTTTTTTTTTTTTTTTTTTTGCTGAGACGGAGTCATCGCTCCTGTCGCCCAGACTGGAGTGTAGTGGCCGGATCTCAGCTTCACTGCAAGCTTCCGCCTCCCCGGGTTTTACGCCATTTCTCCTGCCTCAGCCTCTTCCGAGCCAGCTGGCGACCACATGGCGCCCGCCACCCGCGCTGGGCCTTAGTTTTTTGTATTTCTTTGTATTTTGTAGAGACGGGGTTTCACCGTGTTAGCCAGGATGCCGTCGCGATCTCCTGACCTCGCCGCATCCGCCCGTCTCGGCTCCCAAAGTGCGTGGGCGGGATGGGTGGATTAGGTAGGGCCCTTGAGCCACCGCGCCCGGCCACCAGGGAACTCTTTATACATTGAAGTCAACTTCCCTGGTTTGGTCCCATGATGTGGTATTGGCGGTGGGCGGTGGGGTGGCAGAGGGGCGGTGGAGAGAAGCAGGGGCATTCAGAGGGGCTGAAAACAATGGCATGTTGCCAGCACAGATCTTCTTTGCAGCACTTTTGCCCAAGTTGCCCCATATGACTGATCCACACTTACCTTTTATGCATCATAATTACAATGTTCGTGGTAATGGTCTAAAAAGACAGTGTTTGTCTTCATCAGTTCTAGTTGATCAAACCTTAGTTTGCTTGAAATAGTCCTGTTTGAGACTCCTTCCTAGATTCTTTACTATCTGTTACAAAAAGCTGTAAACCAAAGGGAGTTAACAGCTTTCCATGGACTGTTTAGCAGCACAAACAAAACACAGAATATTTTCTCAGTTGTAGACAGCTGCCACAATTAGCTGGATATTTAAAGCAAACACCTTGGCGGGGAGTTGGGACCAATGCTACAGGAGAGGATTATGTCATCTTAATGACGTGTGAGTCATAAAAGATGAGGCAATGGAACTAGGAGGGACCTCAGTGACAGTCTAGTCTAATACCTGCAGCTTGCAGATGAACACGTGAAGCCTTGAGAATGTCAGTGCATTAACAAAGAACAAGTTATTCATCAAACTAGCAAAACTCTGACTTTGGAAACCAGGACTTCTAGATCTCCTGATTTCCTATCACATGTTTTTCTCACTATTTTAGTGTTTTCTTTTGGAGGGTCAAGGAGGAGAGGTTATTATTTTTGTAACTCAGTCTTTTATTCTGGATTTTAAAGGTTTTTTAAAAAAATTATTATTCTATAATTCTGTTTACTTGTGATCAGGCTAATGATTTATTTCAGAATTTTCTCAAAGAAAAACTTCTTTATTCACAAAATTCCCATATCTTAGGTTTGATATTTTGACAGTTGTAGACAGATGCATAACTATCACCCTAAACAAGATACACATTTTTATCACTACAAAGTGTTTTTTGTGTCCCTTTCCAGTCAATGCTCCCTCTCCACCTGTGAGGGTTAATTGGATGTGTCAACTTGACTGGCTTAGGCATGCCCAAGAGCTGGTAAAACATGATGTCTGGGGGTGCCTGTGAGATTGGTTTTGGAAGAGACTGGCATTTGACTCAGTAGATTGAGTCAAGAAGATTCACCTTTACCAACATGGGCAGCAATGCTCAATCCATTGAGAGAACAAAAGGCACAGGAAGAGCCAACTCTCTTTCTTTCTCTTTGAACTTGGGCCCCATTGTTTCCCCTGCCTTCAGACATTCTTGTTCCTGGTTCTTGGCCCTTTGACTCTGGGATTCACACCAGTCCCCATCCCCACTTCATTCCTGGGCTTTAGGGCTTGGACTGAATTACATCCCCAGCTTTCCTGGTTCTCCAGTTTGCAGATGGTAGATTATGGGACTTCTTGGCCTTCATAATCATGTGAGCCAATTCCCATAACAAATCTCTTGTATATCTCTATATATCCCATTGGTTCAGGTTCTCAGGAGAGCCCTAACTAACACACCCCATAATCACCGTAGATTAGTTCTGGTCTGTTCTTGTATTTCATATAAATGAAATCATATACTATGTACTATTTTTTTGCTTGGCTTCTATCCCTTGATACAGAGATTGGAAAACATTTTCTGTAAAGGACCCAATAGTAAATACTTTTGGCTTTGCAATTCATTTGGTCTTGTTCTGCTACTCAACTCTGCTGTTGCACCAAAGCAGCCATAGACAATATGGAAATAAATGCATGTGGCTGGGTTCCAATAGCATGTTATTTACAAAAATAGAGGGTGGGTTAGATTTGACCTTTGGACTGCAGTTTGCCAACACTTGGCTTAACAATATTTTTGATAGTTGTCAATGTTGTTGCATATATTAGTAGTTCATTCTTTTTATTACTGAGGGTCATTTTATAGTGTGAATATACCACAATTTGTTTATCCATTCTTCTGTTGATGGATATTTGGGCTGTTTCCAGTTTTTGGCTGTTACAAATATGACTGCAATAAATATTTCTATGTAAGTCTTTTTGAGAACATATGTTTTAATTTCTCTCACGTAAATGCCTAGGAGAGGAATTGTTGGGTCATAGGGTAGATGAATGTTTAACCTTAACAATACTGCTAAAATGGCTGTGCCATTTGATACCCTTATCAGTGATGTATGAGAGTAATATTTGCTCCTTATCTTTGCCAACATTTGGTGTGGTTAGTCTTTTGATGCTAGCCATTCTGGTGAGTATAACTCAGTGTCTCTTTGAGTCCTGTTCTCCACCCATTATCATCCTTCCATTTGGCATTTCTGACACTTTCAGCTTCACCTCTTTTCCTCTGTGCTTGGTTTATACCTGTATCTGTAGGGCAGTTACTCTTCCTTTCAGTATCTCCCAGTCTGTTCCTAACCATCTCTCGCATTTGTTAGCAAGCATATAACTTGATTTTAGCTCCCTTTCCATGTGACTTTCCTCCAAGTTTATCTTCACCTGGATACAAAGTCAGGACAATCCTACCAAACTCCCAGCCTGTCATACCACTCTCATTTACTAGTTTCTTTTCTCTCAGAGGCCTTTACTCCTAAATGCAGTGAGTGTGTATCCATGCCAAACATGATAAGGATCTAGCTCATAGCCTTCTCTAGCTCTAGAAGGAGCTTCTCCCACATGCTTACTGTTCCTGGAAATTCCATTAATACAGTGTTTTATCCCCCATAATTAGAAGACCTCAGATACAATTTCTCGGAGCAAATAGACATGTTCGTTTAAACTCATTAGTGTCCAAATAACTGAGAGCTGCTTTCTTGAGAGAGAATTTTCTTAGACAACAGAAAAACTGGTTAGGAGAGCTCTAGAAGGAAAAGAAGGAAAGAAGGAAGGAAGGAAAGGAAGGAAGGAATGGAAGGAAAGAAGGAAAGAAGGAAGGAAGGAAGGAAGGAAAGCAAGGAGGGAAGGGAAAGGAAAAGAGGGAATAAAAGGAAAGAAAAGAAGAAAGGAAGGAAGGAAGGAAAGGAAAGAAAAGAAGGAAGGCAAAAAATGCAAAACCAAACTAATACAGTTGTGTATGTTTGAATTTTCAGAAACTTGGCAAGCTGGCACAATATTTCTATATTCTGTATCTTCTGTCTTATACGAGAGGGTATTCTTAATCCCCTTCACTTAATAACAAATTATCCAACTCTAGAATCGGTCAAGTAAGTGCACTGAGACAGACCATCAGGAAGACAGACTAACATAATATCATAGGTTTGCTGTTTTTTGCCATGTATAGACATGAATAGAGAGCATGTTGGGAACTTGCGGTCCTAAGACAAAGTTTCAATCCCAGCTTGCTACATAATGGTATATGGCCATGTGATCTTAGAAAGTCACTTAATGTCTTTGTTTCAATTGTTTCTCTCTGTATTACAAACTATCCCAAAGCTTACTGGCTTCAAACAAGAATTCATTAGTTCAGGATTTTGTGGGTCAACAATTTAGACAGCACTTAGCCGGGTGGTCCTTCTGCTAAGCTCGCCTGGGATCACTCAAGTGTCAGCAGCCAGGCAGCTGCTTCCTGGGATCTGGAGAGTCCTGGATGGCCTCATGCACATGTTGGGAGGGTGTTGCTGGCTGTTGGCTGGTCCTCTTCTCCATGTGAATGTTCATCTTCAAGGCACCTAGCCCAGGCCTCCTCACATGATAGTCTCAGGACAGGAAAGTGAAAATGAAAACTAGGGCCTCAAAGCTGAGACTTGGAACTCCTACAATGTCACTCCTGCCACATTTTATTGGTGAAAGCTATTCACCAGGACCACCCAGAACCAAAGCCATGGAGAAGAATCCTTCACCTTTTGATAGGATAAGTAGCAATGTAGCATTGCAATGGGATATGCACACGGGATGGGAAGGGGAGGAAATTGTGGCTGTATGTTTCAATCTACCACACTCTATGAATCTATCTTTCTAAATCCGTAAAATGGGGCTAAAATCTCTTGTTGGCAGATCAGGATTTTCAGTTTCTTTTGGTGTCTCATCATTCTCTTCTTTATCAGGCTATGTCCTAGGTCCTCTGTCCGCTCCCGCTATGATTCTTCTTAAAGCTATCTCAACGATGCAGGCATTGGCAAACTCTGTAAAAGCCCAGATAGTAAATATTTCAGTTTTTGTGGCCATAAGGTCTTTGTCACACATGACTCAACTTTGCATCGTAGGAAAAAAGCAGCCATAGACAATCTATGCGTGATTAAGTGTGGCTGTGGTACAATAAAATTTCGTTTACAAAAATAGGCAGTGGACTAACTCCTAATCTATGCCAATGACGTAGATTACCCTCTACCTGCAGATTACTTTCTTTAAGTCCATTCCCAGCTGTTTCCTTCATTGCAACTAGAGTAATTTCCAAAACAGAAATTGATCACGTCTCTCACTTATTTAAAATTCTCCATTGCCTCTGATTGATCTCAGGGTAAAGATAGAATCCTTAACATGGTCTGCAACGCCCTGCAAGATCTCACTTGACCCACTTCTCCAGCTTCATGCTCGTCCACCTTTTTCCTCACTCTCTGAGCAGCGCTCTCAGGGTTCCCTTCCTGTTCCTTGAAATTGCCACACTACCCACTGTTTCAACACCTGGGTAATTCCCCACCTTCGTCTTTACCTAGTTATTTTTGACCTATCCAGTTTGCAACTGACATCTCTTATCTTTAGGGAAGTCTTCCTGACCCCAGATGTGATCCAGCCCTCCTGTTTGATCCTGACCAAGTACTCTCAAACTTCTGTCACTTTGCTGCTAGAGTTTTCTTTCTTTCTTTTTTTTTTTTTTT